>NC_088980.1:130341270-130641270 GCF_963932015.1 Anas acuta
TAATAAAAGGAGAATTTTGTAACTGATATGGGAAACAAGTGAAATCTAATCACTGCAAGAATATGCATGAATATGAATGACAGCCTAGTGTCAAAACTCGGAAAAAAATAATCTCCCAGATTGATTGCAAAAGGTCCCATCTATCTCACATATTCTGACAAAATGTTGAAACAGGTAGGAATGCCAATAAAGAAGCAAGAAATTCCTTTGGTGCCATGGTCAAAGAGTTCCTCGGCTTGCACAAGAAATAACAAAATATATTATCGCTATGGAGGCCATATATAATGAAAAATAATATGCTGCAGAGCACTGTCGATAATGCCTTACAAGCCATAAACTGCAGCTTTAAAAAGACATCACAAATCAAAACCAAGCAAAAGAGGTAATGGTCATTTATGGAAATTGGAAGAAAATCCCCTTTCACTCTTACATTTTTTTTGTTTGATTTGATTTATGAACTTATTACCGTGTTTAGAGTATAAATGTCTCATGTTCCAAATTTGAGACTCACTGGAGTGCAATTATTTGTAATCTGGATAGGAAATAATGAATACTTTCATGATAAGTCTCTATAATTGTCTGCAATCTGCTATGTAATGAACTTAAAAATTAAGGAAAGAACATTATCATCTTGGTCATGACTGGGTTTTTATTTAGAGTATCTCAGATTTGCAGTTCATATTCTTAGTGAAGCCAGGAAGGGGACCAGTAAAACCGCTGTATTGGACTTCCAGAGGGCTGACTTTGAGCTGGGACACTGGTTGTCAGAGTCCCTTGGGAGGTGGTTCTGAAGGTCAATCCAGGAAGGCTGTGCACTCTTCAAGAAGAAAATCTTAATGGTGCAGGAGCAGTCTGTCCCCACATGCCACGTGCCGGCATGGAAGAAGACCGGCCTGGCTGAACAGAGAATTGTGGTTTGAGCTTAGGAGAAAAAAAAAGAGGGTTTATAATCTTTGGAAAAGAGGGCGGGCCACTCAGGAGGAATATAAGGATGTTGCGAGGCAGTGCAGGGACAAAATTAGAAAGGACAAAGCTCATCTGGAGCTCAATCTGGCTACTGCCATTAAAGATAACAGAAAATGTTTTTACAAATATATCAACGCAAAACGGAGGACTAAGGAGAATCTCCATCCTTTACTGGATGCGGGGAGGAACTTAGTTACAAAAGATAAGGAAAAGGCTGAGGTGCTTAATGCCTTCTTTGCCTCAATCTTTAGCAGCAAAACCAGTTATTCTCTGGCTACCCAGTACGCTGAGCATGTGCAAGGGAATGGGGAGCAGAATGTGGCCCTCACTATCCATGAGGAAATGGTTGGCAACCTGCTACAGCACTTGGATGTACACAAGTCGATGGGGCCAGATGGGATCCACCCGAGGATACTGAGAGAACTGGCAGAGGAGCTGGCCAAACCACTTTCCATCATTTATCAACAGTCCTGCCTATCGGGGGACATCCCATTCAACTGGCAGCTAGCAAACGTGATGCCCATCTACAAGAAGGGCCGGAGGGTAGACCTGAGGAACCATAGGCCTGCCAGTTTGACCTCAGTGCCAGGGAAGCACATGGAGCAGATTATCTTAAGTGTCATCGCGTGGCACTTGCAGGGCAACCAGGTGATCAGGCACAGTCAGCATGGGTTTATGAAAGGCAGGTCCTGCTTGACGAACCTCATCTCCTTCTATGACAAAGTGATGCACTTGGTGGACGAGGGAAAGGCTGTGGATGTGGTCCACCTTGACTTCAGTAAGGCTTTTGACACTATTTCCCACAACATTCTCCTCAAGAAACTGGCTGCTTGTGACTTGGACAGGCGTACGCTTCATTGGGTTAAAAACTGACTGGATAGCCAGGCCCAAAGAGTTGTGGTGAATGGAGTCAAATCCATTTGGAGGCCAGTCACTAGTGGCATCCCCCAGGACTCGGTACTGGGGCTAGTTCTCTTTAATATCTTTATTGACGATCAGGATGAGGGGATCGAGTGCACCCTCAGTAAGTTTGCAGACGACACCAAGTGAGGTGTGTGTGTCAAGCTGCTCAAGGGTAGGAAGGCTCTGCAGGAGGATCTGGATGGGCTGAGGTCAACTGTATGAAGTTCAACAAGGCCAAGTGCCGGGTCCTGCACCTGGGGTACAACAACCCCAAGCAAAGCTACAGGCTGGAAGAGGAGTGGTTGGAAAGCTGCCTGGCAGAGAAGGACCCGGGGGTGTTGGTTGATAGTGGGCTGAATATGTGCCAGCAATGTGCTCAGGAGGCCAAGAAGGCCAATGGCATCCTGGCTTGTATAAGAAGCAGTGTGGCCAGAAGGTCTAGGGAAGTGATTGTCCCCCTGTACTCAGCTCTGGTGAGGCCGCACCTCAAGTACCATGTTCAGTTTTGGGCCCCTCGCTACAAGGACATCGAGGTGCTCGAGCGAGTCCAGAGAAGGGCGACAAAGCTGGTGAGGGGAGAACAAGTCTGGAGAACAAGTCTTATGAGGAGCAGCTGAAGGAGCTGGGATTGTTCAGCCTGGAGAAAAGGAGGCTCAGGAGCAACCTTATCGCTCTTTATAAGTACATTAAAGGAGGCTGTAGAGAGGTGGGGGTTGGTCTGTTCTCCCACATGCCTGGTGACAGGATGAGGGGGAATGGGCTAAAGTTGTGCCAGGGGAGTTTTAGGTTGGATATTAGGAAGAACTTCTTTACCAAGAGGGTTGTTAGGCATTGGAATGGGCTGCCCAGGGAAGTGGTGGAGTCACCATCCCTGTGGGTCTTTAAAGATGTTTAGATGTAGAGCTTAGCGATATGGTTTAGTGGAAGACTTGTTAGTGTTAGGTCAGAGGTTGGACTTGATGATCTTGAGGTCTCTTCCAACCTAGACAATTCTGTGATTCTATGATTCTATATCTCTGTTTCAAATATGTTCCCATTTTTCATATAAGTGGAGAATAATACTATGAATCTTATATGCACTTGAATAGAGGAGTTTTCTCATTCAGCTATGTTGATCACTTTAAAATAAAAGGTTACATAGGCCTATTCCATCCATGTTCTCTGAGTTTTTTATGTAGTAACAGGATGGGCCAAATTTACTATAGATTACCTCCCTGTGCCTTTCAGTAATTTTACAAATTAGGTCCAACTGACCTGTAAAATTAATTTTAGAAGGGAACTCAAAGCTTGGAAGATGTGTATTTTTTTATATGGTACCCATTTCTGATATTTCTCTGGTACAATAACATTGTACACACACGCACACAGACCAACAACAACAACAACAAAAACTTCATTAGTTATGTATTTGCTGACAGAGTGAATAGTTGTGTTTTTTTTCAGGGATGTTTTTGTTTTGTTTTAATGGTGCCTTTGTAGACTAAATCATATATTTCATTTTAATCACTATATTTTAAAATTAGATTGTTATGAAATGCTGCTGGAATGTTAAAATGCAGTGATATTTTTTGTTTAGGTAGAATGGAGCAATCTGAATGTATAATAACCCATGATGATAATATTTCAATATATGTTGTTTCTTCTAAAATGCTAAAGATAAAATAAAAGTCTTTTTTTTTTTTTTTTTTAAATAGCTACAGAAACGAGGAAGTATTATCAAAGGAACCTTAAAAAATGAATTTGTCATTATGACAATATAATTTTACTTTCCTTTGCACTATTTTATTTTGCTTAACATGAGATTGTCCATATCTTCCAGTGTCTCAAGATAGATCTTAGATAGTGTTTTAAAGATACATTGTTTTATAGCTGCAATTACTAAGGGAACTCCTAAAAGCATCCTTGTTTAAATTTTAGACACCTACTTTTCAGCAGTTTTCTGAAAAGCTGAATGTTATTATTGTCTAGCACAGTCATCCTTAGAAATATTGACTCAGTTGAAAATTTCAAGACTACTTTCAATAACATTCATTTACCAAAAGAGAAAGACTGGACAATGAAATGGCATGATTATTCACATGTTTAGCCAGAGACACCATTTACCGATCAAATTTATCTCTCTGTTTGAAAGATTAGGCTATTAAGTTCACTGAATTGGAAAATTAAGAAATGTGAGCTGAATGTTCAGTTAATTTAAATTAAAATAATTTTGATGATTTTCCTGAATTTATACTGTATAATGAAGAACCTCCCACATCATGGAACTCAGTCATCCATGAATTCAGGCAACTGAGTCATATAATAACCTCTAATTTACAGCAGCTGAAAATGTGACTATTTTCTTTATCCTGAACACATTAATAAAACCCACTGCATTCTTGAACCTCAATCTATGTTTTCAGCATGATAAATCATAAGAAACATTTCTCCTTCCCTGAAGTCAGGTAGTTTAAGGTTATTTATTTGATGTTATTAAGAAGCTATTAATGTGTGAAAATAATTTTCAAAACATTTAGTAGTCTGAATGAGGGCTGTTCAATAGACTTGTGTCTTGCTAGCCTCTTTAAAAATAAACTTTTTTAAAAATAAGTATCACATATTCTGCTGCTCTTAGAACTTTGTGGAGTTTGCAGCAGTGCTCTGCAGGGAGAGCTGTAATTATGAGAAAAAATTTTCAAAAGTCCACTTGACAGGATTGTATTTTTTCTACACTGGATTCTTCCATCCATTGTATTGATTTCTAACACTTCTCCTTTCCTTTGGTCACATGTGCTACATTTTGACTGCTGTTAAAATAACTCATCTGTAAAGTGTTGACAGAAGTCATACAGAACTCTGGAAAAAAAAATAACCGTTGTATTTTGTTTTCTGGTCCACAGCACAACTTAGGGAAAGTGTAGTGTTTTCTGCAATAATTTTTATGTCAATTAACCTTAAGTCATTTTTTTCACATGGATTTATTTTTGCATTTACTGGAAGTTCCTGAAAATGTCAGTCATGGCTTTCATTGTGTATGCTTTGGCTTAAAGTTGAACCAATTTGATTTCTTCACATGTTTGACATGATCCTGCATTTCTTCTGCCCTGTCTTTTCCAAGCACCCAAGAATGTTTGACAGATAAAAGCAGTCTACTCACTCCATGGGAAATTCTGACAGTGCAATTGTTTTGTTTGTTTGTTTGATTGATTGATTGATTGTTTTGGCTTTGTTTTCACAGAATCACAGAATTGTCTAGGTTGGAAGAGACCTCAAGATCATCAAGTCCAACCTCTGACCTAACACTAACAAGTCCTCGACTAAACCATATCTCTAAGCTCTACATCTAAACATCTTTTAAAGACCTCTAGGGATGGTGATTCCACCACTTCCCGGGGCAGCCCATTCCAATGCCTAACAACCCTCTTGGTAAAGAAGTTCTTCCTAATATCCAACCTAAAACTCCCCTGGCACAACTTTAGCCCATTCCCCCTCATCCTGTCACCAGGCATGTGGGAGAATAGACCAACTCCCATCCCCCAGTTTTGTTTTGTTTTGTTTTTCATTTAGTTCTTGTTCATCTCAGATGAAGCCCTTAAAATCACAGTGAAAGTGTAAAACCACCAGCAACAGTGACTGAGGCTACAGTCGATACCAATTAGAAAAGCAAAACAAAATCTTCTCATGCTCATTTTTTTCTAGTATTTGATTCTAAATTAAGCTGGATTGTGATTCTCCAAACTCCATTTTCTTAAATATATGTGTCATAAGTATTGTATTCCTACAAAGTAAATACTGGCTCATTTCTTCCTTTTTTGAATGGTATAGTCCAGGTTTAGGATCTTTAAGATTGCAAAATTTCACAGCTTTAGTTTTCATTTTGCAAAAAAGTAAACTGAATCCAGACTGGTTTGGATCTCCATTCAGAACAGTACTGTGCAGTTCACTTTAAATGAGAGAATTTGACTTAGTGTAAAATGTGGACCATTCTGAGCAATTTTTATTGTTGTATAAAGAATGTACAGATTAAGGCTTTGTCTGATTTTAATTAGCCTCCCACAAGTTTAATATTCATATCATACTTTAGAGCTAAGGCACTCATTTTAGTGTATTCTAATTATTCTCCTTTCTGTATATTACTGCTCAGAGGGAAGGGAAAAAAAAAAAAAAAAAAAAAAAAAAAAGGAAACCTTTTACCTTTTCCTACCTTTTTCTTATATTTAGAGGTCAATGAAGTAAACACTTAAGACTGGTCTTGTGCAATCTTATGAAACTACCTTACTCATTTGGCAGGTGAACCAAATATTTTTAGTGGATCCCAAATTAGTTGAAGTGGATCCTATGAGTATCAGTTTAAAAGTAATTTGCTACACCTTTTATATTCTGAGACATGAGAAGGTATTTCACTGTAGAGTTAAGTGGTGAGTTGTAATACTGGCTTTCTTAAATCCTTCTCTCTTTTATTCCTAGGGCATCATGGAGGATTTCTCTTATCTGTGAAGCCAAACTTTGTTAAAAAATAGAGACATGCTTTGTTCAGTCTAGTTGAGCTTTTGACCATGAGTAGAAATTTTTAAAACTGTAAATGATGTAGGGACAGATTTTTCAAAAATTACATTGGATATCCCCATGCTTTTGATATCTTTGAATAGATTATCTCCAGAAGCTGCTGTCGCCATGCTGTCTGAGAGTGTTTTACCCTTCCAAAGTGCTACAGATCAGAGAATAGAAAATTTGGCACATAAATTCTTCAGTGACTTTGATTTTAGGCTGGATTTTAATAAAGCATTTTGTATACCTTCATGTCATATTTACACACAGTCACCTTGATGAGAAAATATTTCTTCTTCTTGGCTCACACAAGAATAAAAATATTCTTTATCTCTTCAGTTGTACTGACATTACTCTTCAGTTTGTCTTTCAGTCATCAAAAACACACTGGTTTTTGGGGTTTCATGATCCCATTGAAAAGAGTCACTTTGTGCATTTTCAGCAGTTAATTTGAGCATGATCTGATACACAGTAGTAAAATCACAAGGCGCGAAATGCTAATCTTTCTGAGTTGCTCTTAGTTACTGTGTTCTCTGACACATCCCTAAAAAGAGCATGTGTTTGATTTGGAAATTCTTTATCATGCAAAAGGGTATTCTAATGCCCTTCATGACTAACAAAGATTTTGTTTTGTTTTGTTTTGTTTTGTTTTTGTTGTTTTGTTTTGTTTTGATATTGGATATCTATTAGCAAGAATTTTTTGAATACAAATTGTGTTTCATGTGTTTGATATCCTTTTCCCAAAAGGTTAACAAATATATTTAAAACTTTTTCATTAAAAAGAAAAAATGTTGATGTTAAATGCCGTATAGCCCTAGTGTGCTATAATACCTGTCTTGATTAAAAACTTATTTGAGCTTAACATAAAAACAAAGTATTTGGCTTAGTATTATATATCCCATTTCTACATAGCGTAGTGATGGCTTAGACATTGTCTTTGATGTAGTTGTAATGTTTTGAGAATTTGCTGTATGGCTGGCATACTCTAAAAGATGAACCTATGAATTCATCTGAGGCAGAGTGTATGTAATCCTATGCAGCCTTGTTTATTCTCGGGAAAAGATGCTTCCTCCTCACCCACCCTCCAGTCTAAAGAAGACTTTAAATCAGAATTTTGATCTAATAAGTTGTTGTCAGAACTTTCCCCATTCTGCCACTCCATATAGACCCCTAAAAATAAATAAATAAATAAATAAATAAAAGGATAAAGAAAAAAAGAATGAAGTAGGAGCAGTTGTAAATTTGGAACCCCATGGGTATTTTGTATGGAGCAAGCAGACTCTTATAATTAAAAGGATGTTGTTCTGTGTGTGCCAATAGTGTTACATCTTTTGGTGTGGAGTGGAGGTGAATTGATATAATACAGCTTTTTCCATCTCTCTGAAAATCAATCTTCTTCTTCTACTTTTCATCTCTGTTAAAGGCCTTATTCTTTCTCTCAAGCCAGCCATTATACTGATTGATTATGACTGAAATTGTCTTGAATCCTACACAGTAAGAAAGAAAGATCCCATACACTGAGAAAAGAAAGTGGAACATTTTCAGCTTTCTCGTGATTGTTTTTATAAAAGCATTAGTCTGCAATGAGAGGTTGAAGCAGCAGCTGTTCATTAGCTGTACCATAAAACATCATCAGTTTGTATTGCTGTGAGCCCCATATTGATGTTTTAAGTGCCTAATTTGTTCACAAGAGGTTCTTTCTCAAGCTCTCCCTGTTGCTTTGTAGAGAAAGTGAGATACAATGTTCACTAGAGTGAAGAAAGAAAAATTAATTTTGAATGTGATAGAGCTTTTTAAATAAACATATAAAAACTTTAAAAGAGAATCTAATAGTGCAAGAGTAGACAGGAAATGGTTTCTTCAGGTGGTTATGTCCAAAAAAACTATGGGGTATTCAAACACCTTAAGCAGAATGAAGATACATGAATTTAAGGTGTATTTTTGCAATGTTCTGGGGTTATGCAAGAATGGATTCTCTTCTGAGGGTTTGTCTCATTAAATTTAGCACATTGAAGTGTTTCATCAGTGTGATAATTTAAAGGAATATGAAAAGGAAAACAAGAAAGCATAACATTACATGTCACTAATAAAATTGAAACAGATACCATCTATTTGGAGTATATGACAGCCAGTGTAATTCACAGTAAAAACAACTCTCTCTATTGAAATTGAATGATTTTGTAACTTAAATTGTACCAAGATAGATTAATAGAAAAAGCTGTCCTAATTCTCTCATGAAAACTCACTAGTATTCAGTATGTTCTAGAAACATGTATGAACATTCTGATTAAATCCACAATTGATCATGTGCTGTGAGACTATTAAAAGCCAAAATATTTTATTTTTTTCAGCAGAGCTATTTTTGCTTTAAATTTGGTTATTTCTCCACCCTTTTGTATTGGCAATATCCTCCTGCAAGATCTACCATCTCTGAGACTATGGAAACTGGTGTCCTCTACAGCCACCACAACTTATTTTATACTTAAGAACAAGCAATAAAAATACATATATATATTAAGAACAAGCAATATATATATATATGAATATATATATTTATATATATATGTGAATATGAATTCATATGAACATATATATATGTGAATATATATATATATTCTGCCAGTTTACCACTAGGAATAAAAACTTACAAACTGGGTACAACTGTTACATTTTGAAATGCTAATTCTAAGCTGATTAGGATTGTTTGAAGGTCCTAGGCTAATAGAATTCTTAATATATTACTAACTAGCACAGGTAAAGATTGTTACCATAAAGATGACCACCATTCTTCTATGGTTTTATATTAAATTAATACATTTTGAAGGACAGAATTATGTTTGTGCTGTATTTAGGAAAATCCGTGAGTTGTAACTTTAGCATGTATACAGTGTTTAAGTGGCAAGGTTTTGGTAGCAGGTGGCTGCAGGGGTGACTTCTGTGAGAAGAATCAAGAAGCTGCCCCATGTTAGAAAAGGGCCAGTTTCAGCTGGCTCCAAAAGGACCTCCCACTGCTCAGGGACAAGCCAATAAGCAATGTTGTTTGCACTTCCGTGAGAGCAGATTTAAGAAATGGGAAAAAAACAAACAAACAAACAAAAAAAAACTGCTGGGCAACAGCAGCCAGGAGAGTGAGGAGTGAGGACCAGCCCTGGTCAGTGCAGAAGGAGCGCAGGAGGTTCATCAGGCATACAGCAGAAGTTCCACTGTGGTTTGTGGAGAGGCTTCCAGTGGAGCAGGCTGTCCCCCTGCAGCCCATGGAGCAGATCTCCACGCTGCAGCCCATGGAGGAGCCCCCAGTGGAGCAGGTGGATGTGGCCTGGAGGAGGCTGCAGCCCATGGAGAGCCCCCACAGGAGCAGGTCCCGGGCCGGAGATGCAGTCCATTGAGAGGAGCCCACACAGGAGCAGAGGGTCTGTGGGGAGCTGCCACCTATGGGGCACCTGTGCTGGAGCAGTTTGCTCCTAGGAGATGGACCCCATGGTACGGAGCTGTGTGGGAGCAGTTCTGGAAGAGCTGCTGCCTGTGGAAAACCCCCACAGGCTCAGTTCGGGAAGGACAGCATCCCGTGGGAGGAACCCCACATGGTACAGGGGCAGAGAGACCGTGAAGGAGCAGTGGAGATTAAGTTTTGGGGACTGACCACAGCCCCCATTCCTCTGCACTGCTCAGGGAGGATGTGGAAGATGTTGTATGGGGGAAAGGTGATTTTAGGATGTGTTTTTTTGTTGTTGTTTGTTGGTTGGTTGGTTGGTTGGTTGTTTTTTAAGTTTCTCACTACTCTAGCTTGTTAGTAATAGGCAATAACTTTCTCTAATTTCTCTACACTGAGTCTGTTTTGCCCATGAAGATAATTGATAAGTGATCTCCCTGTCCTTATCTCAACCCCTGAGCCCTTCTCATCATATTTTCTTCCTCTTTCTCTTTGAGGATGGGGAGTGAGAGATCGGTTGTGGTGGAGCTCAGCTGTCCACCTGAGTAAAGCTGCTACAGCATGTTGTGCAAAACATAAAACATTATGATCATCGGAAGGACTACAGTAAATGGGAAGCTTATGTGTAAAAGATTTTCTACTAATGTGGCTCCGAAGTGGAATTACTAGAACATAGTTTAATGATCAGAAAAATACAGATCACCTCTCTATACCACATTTGCATACCTTGAATGTAATGTGTATTCTGAAGAAAAATGTTTTGGGATGGAATCTTGGTTTATATTTGGAAACTATTGAGGGACACACCTTCTATCTCCTTTCAGTGGAGGGAAATGATTTAGTATCTGAGAATTTTAGAGTAGACTGTCTTAAGACTGTGCCAACTGTTAAGCAGGTGTGTAGGAATACTGCAAAAGTAACTAAGTATTGTTACCAAGTGGTAACAACCTGATCAAGATGAAATAAAAGATAATGAGAAGTCCCATCCAAACTAGCAGGCAAGGCTTGTAACAGAACAAAAAAAAAAAAAAAAAAAAAAAAAAACAAAACTGTCAAGGCTATATATAAACCAGTTAAAAATGAATTAAAGATGAGATGAAAAGAAGCCTTGATTTGAAATAAATAAATAAACAACCACATTAAAAGTACTCAAGAACAAGAAGAAACTAGCCAAGAACAAAGTTGTCAAGAACTGAGATGGATTAGAGAAGCAACTGATCTATGATGAGGAAAAGCAAACTTGAATCTTACTGTGTCAGAAGCAAAGGAAATAGAACGAAATTCATTTGATGTTTTCCACAATTTTCCCACTTGCAAAAGCAGAAGAGGTGTTTTTCCATTGTAGAATCTATCATACAAAATATCTAACTCTAAGAGCCTGAGGTTTGATTTTTTTTTTGTATGTTTTTGTTTTTGGTTTTGTTTTTGTTTTTGTTTTTTCTTCAGATATTTCAATGAGGAATTGCTTTTTGTGCCTAGTTTAAAATAACAGCTAAATGTTCCTCAGATTGAGGAACAGAAAGCTTTATGTTATCACTACTAGTCTAAAGGGACCTGTACTTACTGTGCACAGCACTTTTTTTTTGAAAAAAAAAAAATACAAATGAAGAACTATCAAGCATTCATGGCTGCATGATTCATTTTTGGAACTCAAAACAGAATACAATAGGTCAATTTTCACTCAAGAATTATATAAGACAGCATGAATAATGTGGAGGGAGCTAAGGATTGGAGGGTACCAAAACTCTCTAGAGCTTCTGTCAGTCTTTGGGACTGTGGAGAAAGCTGTGGAGCTGCTCTTCATCAAAAACCATCATTCTGAATTGCAAAGTGGAAAGTACAGGCTTCCAGTGTTACATCTACTGTAGCTCCTCTGAGTCTTGTGAAAGTTACCCAAATGCAATTGAGAACATATGCAATTATTAAAGTTCCAAAGAGTATTTGTGATGTGTATCCATAGATGCCCAAGATACTAGACCAGTTTCTCTAGCTTCTCAGCAGTCAGTGAAGATAATATTCAGATCAGGGTTTAATCACAGGTGGACTCACCCATTCCCATCTGGACAAGCCCATCCAGTGTCATTAGTAGAGGCTGGTCTTCCTGGATTTCCCTGAAATAAGTAATGAGCATTAGATTCTTCGCAATGTTTGGTGTAAATTCTCCCAATGACATGGTAGTCTCCCCCATCCGAAATGCTCCATTAATATTAGGTAGGCTCAAAAGCTAGCAGACCAAACCATGTCTAGTGCTGGACTTGTGGATACAGCATAAGATGGTTATTAATATTTTATATCACATGTGGGATTGCAAGTAAGGCTGGCTAGTAAGGCTGGCAAGTAAAAATATTATTTGATCTATCCCCTATGCAGGCTCCTCTGAGATAGATAACCTGTTCTAAAATCCTCCACTGTTTTTCACAGTTCTTAGGTAAAATATTGCTGCCCTTACCAATAACAAAGTTAGTTTCCAACTGACTAATTTAAATCTACATTGCTGTTGCTTATGCCATGACTGTTCTGCTTATTCACTAATTCCTCCTATTTTTATTTTTTTCTTGTGTCAACCTTTAATGCACTTAAGGCCTGATATGAAGTTCCTCCACTTGTTTTTGTTTGTTTGTTTGTTTGTTTGTTTTAGTCATTTTTATTTTTTTCCCTAATCTTTTGGGATTCTTTGAAATTTCTGTCCTTACTAACAGATAAAGTATTCACTTTCAGACATGTGGATGCCAGTTCTGACCTTACATTTTCAAGAAATGACACTGTAAACTTCAAAAACTGTTAATTAGAAAAAAAATAATCAAATGAAGTTTAATGCCCTTGGAAATATCAGAACATGCTGTGAGCAGGGCAAGGGATGGGAGAAAGAGCCAGAATGGGCTTCTACGTGAGCATGAAGGTGGCAGACTTTGTTTCATACCTTTGTGAATAGATTTCTAAATGGTAATAGCAACATCTGATAAAACATCTCAGTCTAATGAGGGAGGCTTGACAGTGAATTCCTTAAAGATTAAAGATAAATGGTAGTACAACAATGAGACAAATGATATTCCAGTGAATATGCTTCATTGAAAAGGAGAAAATTGCCTATGGTGAAAGTAGGACCGGTACCTTGGGGGCTTTCCCCTGCTATCTAAAAAAGAATCTTTTGTAGTGAAGTGTCATTACTGTCTGATAGTGCTAAAATAAAGTAAAACAGGTCAGCAGAAATGTAAAAGATAATAGAGACAAGGAACAGACAAATTGTTTTATAAAAATCAAACAGCTCTAGCAAAAATTCATTTCTTCTGATGTCTTTTCTAAATTAGCAGATGATGGAAATACTGTGAATATAACAAGTTTAATTCTAATACAGCTTTTGATGAATACTTGAAATTTTCATGAAATCTTGCAAACTGTGTATTCTTGAACACTTTGGTAGAGTAAAATCTGGGTGAAGTAAAGGAAGGTTGTAAAAATACACTGTCTTTATGGCATTAGTAAAAGGAAGTACTCTTGATTTAAAGCATTACACTAAATTGTTTCCCTCTTTTATCCACACAATCTTTTTACCCACACAATCAGCTCTGGATTGCCTAGTAACAAATAGTGGCCTCTTGAGGATAAGGATATTTAAAAATTCTCAGTCATATGTCAAATCAAAAATTCTCAGTCATATGTCAAATCAAAAGAGGATTTGCAAAGCAAAATTTCTTCTCTCCCACCTGGATTTCGGTGGATCTCTGTAGCAGTCTCCATACATGCAGATCATCTTTTGTGGGGTCAAGACTTGAGAGTTCATGTTGGTTTTCCTTGGAAAAAATGACTCTAAGAACAAAAAAGATAGAGAATAATGACAGTTATGAGAGAGGGTGGGATATAAACATTTTGAACTGGCTTCAGCTGCCTAAATATTTGCCTAGAGCCATGTAAGATGACCTTGGTTTTTGCTGAGTGCCCTAGAAGGCAGTTGGTTTTTCCATAGGTCCTATGCCATATTTTCTAGCACTGTGTGGATATATCAAATGCCAAAATACTGTAGAACATCAAAGGATAGACATCAATATTTAGGCTGCTAAATTGAGCCTGTTAGTCTACAAGCAATTAAAAAAAATAATTCTCTGACAATCTCACCAGTCTTCATTCTTCCCCATTTCTGGTTTGCTTCAGGAATGCAAGCCAACTTTTTTCTCTTTTGAAGAGCATTTATGAAACTCCTAGATTCTTACTAATAGTTGTACATTTGTGATATACAAACTTTCTTCTTATTCTCTTTGCCATAGCCAGTTCAGTATTGCAGCAGTTTTAGTTAGGAGTATGATTTAGCCAATATTTCAAGCTTTGTCCACATTATATCATATAGGGAATATGTTGTCATAAACTTGTCTTAATAGCTAAATAGCAGTTAACAAGCAGTTAAATCTTGTTAAAGAGAATTTTTATCTAATATAAAACCACATCAAAAAACACTACTGTCAGATAATAGACCTGACTTTCACCAATAAAAGTGAAACACATTAAATGTATTATTTTAATGTACCAATAATTGCATCAAGTAGTGCTTGTTACTTGGGAAAGGTTAAATGTTGACACCTATGTATAAAATTTATTTCAAGAAAAAATAATTTGTACTCTTATATGTGTTTTTTTTTTTTATTTTTAGTTAACATAATAAAAATAACCATACTGAAAGTCTTAGAAGGGCATTAGATAAGGACAGTCTTTGGGTGCATAGAATTAAACTCTGAGAGACAGAACATATTTTAAGCTTCCCCCATCTTCCTTTCTTGTCTAAGATCTCATTAAAAATAAAAGTGAGGATACAGCCCAGACTAAGAGTTTACTGATGAGTAATATGTGACATTCAAGTCAGCAGCTATATTTGTAAAATATCTGATTTTTTCTTTTCCTCTGCTTCTGGAACAGCTTGAGAAATATGTTTCAGTATTCAAAGAAAAGCTCCTTATTGTAGGTACATGTAGGTAGTAAGGAGAGAAAAGTGAAAGGTGATGTGGGATGCGCAGATGTGAACATTGTTAATTCTTTTACCACCAACAACAATGAACTGATAAAATTCATTGCAGAAGTTCCAAAAGATAGTTTTAAAATTATTTTAATTTTCCTCCTACCTCACAAAGCTTGCTGCAGTTAACTAGCCATATGCAAAGTTCAGATTTACCTAAAGACATAATAGTATGAAACTGAATTTTAAGCTCTTCTAATAGAACAGTAGCATAGACAAGCAGGAAGCTGTTGTGTCCACTCAAAGCCGGCCAGCACGTTCAAGTGCTCTTTAAATTTGTTTTTTTTTAATGAACACACCTAGAGTGACTCACCAAACACAGTGTATTTACATTATTATTAGCAAACATATTTAACTGTACTGAAAAAGTAATCAGAGTTGTAATTAGAACAAAATAAAACCAATAAAGACTGTTTTCAGGCATCATTTATTTAAATAAATATAAATATAATTCTTGTCTCATGAAATTTCAATTTTGTCTATTATTATTCTTTTTTATCATACCATTGCCAAGATATGTGCATACAAGTACATGGTTGTAATAGAATATTGCACAAAAGAACAATGGAAAGGCATAAGCGTTATTGCATATGTTATGTAAAATATAATATGGAGAACTAGTAAAATACAAGTAGGCTAAAAAACAATATTAAAAAAAAAAAAGCAGCTATTAATGATAAGGAAAAGGACTGAGTTCTACAGTCTAATTGTAATGCAGGCTGAGGAAAAAGATTGAGGACATCTTGCCAAAACAATGAAAGATGGAAAATTTGAACTGAATAATAAAGATGAGAGCCTTCATATAGAAGTAGGGAAGAAAGGGAACAACGATGGCCACATGAAGCAGCAGTCCTAAAAGGAGACCATAGGTCTCTGTGGTCTGAGTCAGATCACAGACCTGATTCAACTGGAAATTAACTCAGAGGAAAAAATAAAGCAGAAAAATGGGGAATTATCTTCAGCACATATAGATTACAGCAGAAAAACGGACTTCGATATATATAAATTGGTCAATGCTGTTTAAGTATATGGCATGCAGAGTCTTTCTATTTGGTACATTTTGTCTGCTGCTATGTTTCGTAATGACTTGGCCATTTTTGGACTTTTTTTTTCCTTTAGTTTGATGTGCTTTGCAATTTCCCACTTTTTTGCTGACCTCCACAATAGAGATGGTGTCACTTCAACTGTGGCATTTTGAGACAATTGTAGTTGAAATACTAAATAAGTCTAAAAATGCATCCATGGCTTTCGCTTTCTTTAGACTACACTTTATCCTTAGCTATGCTGATACAAACCCAAGGCAAATGGAAAGATATGTGGTCAGGTTTTGACAGAGGGTGGAAATGTAGATGAATAGAGCCAATATAATGATCTGACTTCTGTAGCTAGAGGTATGCCAATGTGAGGCTAAGTGAAATACCTAACAGCTGAAAGGAAAAAGAAATGATACTGTACAAAGCTAAATATATATATATTATATACTGCAGATATATACAAAAATCTGAGAGAAAAAAAAAAAAAAAAAAAAAAAAAAAGTAGAGTTTAATTTTAGGGTAGGGCGTTTTTGTTGTTGTTTTAAGTAAATAACTGCAGGTCAATGTTTTTAGACAATAGATGCTGCAAACTGTAAACTGTTTTTGAAAATGATTGCTTTTTTCCTTCTGGAACATGAATGATCCATAGACACCAGATTTTTTTATTATTATTTTTTTTAATCTTAGCCAAAAATATTGGTTTTAGGTTTCTTTGAGTAGTTTAGAGAGCTGTTGTCAATCTATGCATTTCAAATATCAGTAAGACTGTTATTGTGTTATTTCACAGAATCACAGAATGGCTGTTTCAAGACATGTCAGTCACTATCATTATAGTCACTATCATTATTTTTTCATTACAGCACCCTTTATTTTTAATCCTGGGACATTTCTGTATTTGTGATATCTATCTCAAAACATGAAAGGCCCAATTAACAAATACTTTCACACAATTTTATTGAGGGCAGATTTACTGCAGAATGAACTGGAATTCCTCCTCTTTCTAGCTCCAGAGATGCCATTGGCATCTTCTTTCTTGGATGTCATCATTACTGTCATCTCTTTACCCAGGCAAGAATTTCTCCCCCTTTTCTCTGCTCCCCTTAGGGAGATGTCTGAATTCACTGAAATGGTAACATACATGTATATGGAAGATCATACAGTCATACTATGCTGCTACTTTTTTTTTCTTCTTATAATTCAACAGACTACAGCAAGCAGTAGTTATAAAAATGAGCAATCAGCAGCGTGTTATTAAATAAGCTTCCCCAGATATAAAAAAAATTGAAAGATAATGCAGAAATAAATATAGGCATGGAAAAACAAAACAAAACAAAACAAACAAACAAACAAACAAAAAAGAATAGGTATGTCATCTGTTATTTCCTGAGTAATCTAGTCATGAATGCAGGCCAGAAGTCAGGATTTCATTGATTAACGTGTTGATTTTCTTTCCAATAGTAATTTTGGTTGAAGATTTAGCTCAGAATATATTAATGTCCTCATGTGCATGATTCTAAGACTTCTATATGAAAAGTTACTTTTTATTAGTTTAAAAGGTTGTTTATGCAATTTTGGTGTGTATCAGCTCTGAAGAATCTTTTGAGGAATCTTGGTATCAGACTATTGAACAGCACATCACCCCACTTTGTTTATATAATTCTTTCTTCTCTGGATTTTATTAGTTGCTATCAAAAACATTGGATAAAAATATGAAAATAAGTATGTTTGTTCTCTGAGCTTTGTAGCAGAGAAAATAGTTAGAGCCAGAAGCATCTCCCCTGGATTTTAGGAGAATGGTATTACCCTGCCTTTCTCAGAGATTGCTGGTTACCTTCTGTCAGTGAGCAACTGTCTCACTGCAAAGCAGAAGCACGATCTCTTCTCTTTTGTCTGTGTTCAAGGCAATTACTTCTTAGAAAGTGGAATTTCTTCAGAATGACTATGTACAAGAGCAAACGCAGAAACCAAAGATGTAAGTAAATTGTAAACTTTTTAAAAACGTTTGTAGATAGGAGGGGGAATAAATCTTCAGTTTCATTGAAAGCCATGCCTTGCTTTACCGTACTGGGGTTAAATAAGACCAGAAAAGCAGGAACAGTATTCCCTGCCAATTATCGCACTGTCTCTGTATCTTAAGTGCATGAAAGAGCTTTAAAACAAACCAAAAAAAAAATCTCACTTGTTACTATGGAAACCCACAGAAGTGATTGCTTTTTAATATCGACAAAGAAACAGAGATCAAATATAAGTTTATTTCAGACCAACATGCTTTATTAGGGATAAAGACTAGCTAGTTATATCCTTTGCCTTGATAGGGTTGGCACACTTCCACTTGATGGACTTCTTTGTGTGATGTAGGGAGCTAGTATTACCAGAACTTTAAGGGTAATTGATTTTCCTTCACCACAACTTTCAGAGGAATTGACTAGCTTTGCTTAAACCACAGAAATAGAAACTGGGGAGGGTAGCATGCATGTCTCTATTGTGTGTTTATGATGCTCCAACCCTGAAAATACACTGTCATCTAAATGCATGAATTTCCAGGCAAGCACCTGTTTGACTCTAAATTGCTATGGCATCAGCTGGGGGAATTTTAGTAACAATACTGACTGTCTCCTCCAGAACATTATGGCAGGGTGACTCTTGCAGGTCAGCTCATGAAGTATGAGTTACTGTAAGGAAATCTAGCAGGAGGCCAAGTTATAAGTGGAGAACATGTCTGTGGATGAGAAAAAAAAAAAAAAAAAGATATTCCACTAAGAAAAATGACATGTAGGGACTGTGTGCTTTAAGGAAGAGAGCAGGAGGGGAAGGAATATCAATACAAAAGAAGATAAGTTTGGACTTTATTTGGACAGGGGCATTGCTGCTGTTCAGAGTAGAAGGGATTTATACAGCTTTATCACTGACCTTCATTCTCTGGTCCTTAGAACTTAATCTGTACAGCTCTCTTTCAGTCTTTCTTTCCCAGAACAAATGGATGTGCTGCATGTAGAAAGTTTGCACAACAGATCCCTGTTAAAATTTCTGCAACAGAAATCAATCTGCTTCACATTAAAATAAAAGGAATTATCATAAAGTTTGTTCCCATAGCAGCAGTGAAAGACAATTATTTATATACAGTCAGATAATAGATAATCAAATTCACTTTAACATACTAATTACTATCAGTGTTATTATGTAAACCAAGACATCTTTATATTGCTGGCTGTCTTCTTGCCTTTTCTCCTATGCAAGCCTTTTTGTGGTGTACAATAATGAAATTTGTAACTAAGTAACTAAGTTAGATTTTTTATTTGTTGTAGGGATATAGCCATTCATGAAAACTTTGCACAAGATGCTTTTGAAAATGTTTTTATGAAGAGAACCTGCCTTCTTCCCCTTTCCTTTCCACTCCTGCTGACCCCAAGGAGAATCTGTGATTTGCCAAGGGGGAAAAATAAGAAAGAAATATAAACAGAATCAAGTTTGCAACTATGGTTGTGGCTCTTGCACTGTTTTTTGTTTTAAACTGTCTTTAATTTTAGGATCAATAAAATATCTCAATAAAACTGTCTCTGTAATATTAGATACCAGTACACATGAATGCTTCATTAGTACCTCTTAGTTAATTATCAACTCTAAAAATCAATTTCAACAAACAAATCAATTTGGGAAATTTTGATATTGCTCCTATTCATATGATTCAAAGGCCTTTTGAAGGACAGATTTCATTTTAGCAGTTAGTCCGAAATACCAAGCATAATGGTAGCTGTGTTGAGCAGTAGACTAGTACTACATTTTCTGTTCACTTAACTCATGGTTAAGTGAACACTTGCATCCATTTTTGGTGGCCCTTAATGAACAATAATGAAACATACTTAGTTCATAATTTCCACTATGCATAGGGTAAACTGTTTTTTGTTTGTTTGTTTGTTTTTATCTCCTCACTATGTCTCAATAAAACTCTTGAACATCTAGCATAAAATAAAAATGAGCTCTGTGAGTTTTTTTATTCATTGAAGTGCTGCTTCTGGGTTAGGTACATGCTGAACAGTATAGTCATTGCCTTCCAAAATATTTTTTTTCTCCAATGTTTGAAGAAGGGTGTAAAGGCATTTTGTACTTCAAAGAATTTGAAAATACATCAGAAGAGGAAGGAGATTAGAAAAAATAGAGACATTATGTATGACCTTTTGTAACATCAAATATGAGGAATCCCTATTTCCATTTTCTGTCAGAGGTGCAAAATTTTTGCTGGAGATGCCAAAAAAACAAAACAAAAAAACACCACCACCAAAAACTATTTACTCTATATGTCTAAGCTAAATAGACTTTGTCTATTCAATTTGTCTATATGAATGGCATAAGAGTTCCCTATATATATATTTCTGCTGCAGCAGCACATATAACACTTCTAAATTTGAAAACAGATTTACTTGCACTGTACCTTTTGGTTTTAATTCTAGCCAAAGTAGCACCCACACTAAGTAGTTGTGGGAGATTTTATTCATTTCACACAAGGTTGTAACTGATGAGAACTAAAAATAAATATCACAGTAAACTGTGAAACTTCTACATCACTAAATAAGAAAATTCAAATAAGGCTATTTCTGAGTGTTTGTGTGTACCTACATACAAGCACACATACTGAGTGTCTGGACATACATACATGTGTCTGGACACCCAGATTTCTAGCATGCTTTATTCATAATTCAGAATGTTATCAGATATCTGATAAGTGGGATTCTCATTTCATTACATAGACATAATGACTGAATGAGAGGAAACCATTGTAAAAATACAGTCTCTTTAAACACTGAAAAAAAATGTTAAACACACCTGCTAAAGCTTTTCTGAAATAAAAGTTCTGAGTCAGACTGACCTGCCTTAGGGCACCAGCTACTGAGGAGCTGAGGCCAGGCTGCAGTGCGTATGTGGGACTTCTCCATGAACAGGCAGTCATTCACATACTCCAAATCCATTTTTCACTGGAAAAAAAATGGACTTCTCTATAAACTAAAGTTTATTAGTTGTTAGTGTAAAGCTTCACACTTTAAATTAGGATCACATCCTGAAGGATTGTGTATAAACAGCATAAAATATGATAGTGACGTTTCAATCTAACACCATAAATTTGACTAAAAAAAAAATAAATAAATTATAACATTAACACTATAAATTTGACGAAAAAAAAAAAAAAAGGCAAAAAAAAAAATAATCAAGAGGAGGGAGACAGTAATGGCTAAGATGGTGTTTTAAGGATTTGTAGCAACTTCAATGTAGAATGCGTGTGACTGTTGCAGAAGGTTATAATATATTTGTCACTATTTAGAGGTGTGCTGCCCACAGGGATAACTTGATATGTTTTTTTTTCAGGTATCCATGTCTTGTTGGAGAAAGAACTTCTTGTATGCCAATAACAAAAGTTGAGAAATTCTGTGAAATTCCAGACAGAAATAATATTTTTTCCTATCATCTGTTTTTGATCTATTGCATTGCCTTCTATATTTTCTTTTATCAATAAGGTCCTATTTGCAGTCTTTTCATCACAGGTTTGCTGTTCTCATGTTCTTTGTCCACCTCTGCAGATAGCATAATTACTTTTAACCATTTAAATACATTTGGCATCTGTTGAACCTTGTTAAATCAAAGTTAGATCAGCCCATGATAACTTCCATCTCTTTCTTGTCTATTAAGGCAACAAAGACTCCCCACTACTGAGACTGCTGCCGCTCAAAGAAAATAGAAGCCTTTAATAAAGTGTGTTTTAGGAGTTAGTGACTGGAAAACCATCTCTCATTGGGGAAAACAAGTATAGTTACTGACCCAGATACATATAAGAAAACTGCCTCTTTCTCTAAAACATCAGAGACCCAGACAACAAGGGAATATCTCTTCAGCATGGTATAGAGACAGCTTTCTTCATATAAAGCTATCCTAGAATAGCCCTAGGACATTCCTATTGCTTCATACCTTTTGAGGAAGTAGAGTTCAGCACAATTAAGAGTATCATTAATAAGGCTGAGTAAAAAGACACTCATGACCTGCAGGAGTACAAATGTCATTGAATATTCACATCACATGGATAACATCTTTATAGAAAAAAAAAAAAAAAAATATATATATATATATATATATATAATTTCTACTCAACAACTTAGGGGCTTCAGGGATAGAAGCACACTTTTCATAACTTTGAAGGGAATTCATTGTGACCTGAGAAGGTTGGCTTATTTGAAATTATTCATTTCCCAATGTCACTAATAGTAAAATTTAAAACTTATGTCCCTCAGTGAAGCATGCAGGATAAAAAAGCTGGATTTTTTTCTTTGACACATTTTCATGTCTGCTGTAGACTTCTAATTGCTTGTCTGCTTCTGGACTGTGTAAGTTACTCAAAAGCATTGAAAGGTATTTGTTTCAAAAAACACCTTTTGAGATGTTTTTGAGATTAATAACCTAACCAAATTCTGTGTGATATACTTGATTCCCCCTTCTGCTCTGTTGGAGTCTACCTCAGCAAAAAAAGTAGAGGTTTTGTCTCTGTAGAGTCAAGGCTGTGAAGAAGTACTAAAAATGAGGAGGAAAACTTATGGAATCAAGAATTTATTTGCAATCTCTCTTGAAAGTAAGACAAGGAATAAACAGTGTCAGAATATATTCATTAGTGACTTATAAAAACCTATTTGAGAGTCAAAGTCAGCTCACCTGAAATGTAGCTGGAGCTTGTAACAAAGAAATCCAACAAATCATTTCAGCTTTATGGAGAAAAAATCTAGGGCAACAAAAAAGCCCTTATTTGTAGCTTAGTCTATGTTAAAAAGGTTATAGTAATAATGTTAGGATGGGTTCCTTACTTTGCATAAATAAAACAGTATAATAATCGACAATAACTAAGCTTCAAAAAATATAATCATTGGAAATTTAGACAGACCTCATAAAAATACATCAGCTATAGTTTATGATGATAAAAATGGAATTATTAAAAAAGATGAACATATGCAAATCATATAATTTGGATTATGTGATTTGAAGAGTATTAGGGGAATTAGCAAATGAATGTACTGCATCATTGACAACTTATATTTGAAAGGTCACTGAAAACTAAGAAGGTATCAGAAATATAAATGTAATACTTGTTTGCACACACAGTAGTATTATAGTCCCCAGCTTTACTCAGACTGGGAGAAAACTTTGCTGTGTTCATCAGCGGGATAATTTATCATTAGTGAAACACCACTATGTGTGCTGGTTATTCTCCTACAAGGAAACAAAACTTACATGTTCTAGTACTGAAGCATTACAGTAAAAAAATTTAAATAAAATCTATTAAAATAACAACCAACAGATTATAGATAATCATAATCTAAAGCAATCTATGTAGGAAGACAATTCTGGCTTTTGAATTGAGCAAACATAAGTCCAGTGAACAGATGGAATAAAGTTAGACTAAAGATGACTACAAGCTAAGATATACATTCTCTGAGAGTAGTCAGTCATGGAGACAAATACATGCAATTTCTTCCCTCCATCACTTGGTTTTTGAATCCAGATTACTCATCTATTTTTAAAATCTCTATTCATCACATACTATGGACCTGATGACAAAAAAATATCCATTCAAACATTATAGTACATGCTATTGTGCAAGTCATAAAGAGTATTATTATATAGTCATAAATCCTCCAAAGTCTCTAAAAGTACGGAAATCTTAAAGATACTCCAGACTTTCTCACTATATGTTACTCTGTTAGAATTCCTGTACTCTGCTGTAGAAGAGATGTCTACCTGTCTGCTCAGTAAAAGAAAAAAAATCCCTCTGGGATTCAGACCATATAGTCTACACTCTTCAGGCAAAATCCATTACTGCTTACTTTCAAAGTGCAACCTTTTTCTAAATAAAAAAATAATAATAATAAATAAATAAATAAATAAAAGCTTAAAGGGCTTGTATGACTGCATATGTAGGCAGAGCAAGTCCTGATTTGTAAGCACATTAAACGACCTGATTTTCTTCTATTCCCTTTCATGTACTTTCTCTGTAGAAACAGAGCAGTAAAGAACACCTATATTCTACCTCCAGAGCCGTTCTTAATTTCAGACACAGCTTGTAACTCTATCCCTTTCCATAATCAGAAATGTTGACAAACTGAAATATTGATTTTTCTAATATGTGCAATCTCTTCTCAAGCCATATACAAAATTAAAAACAAACAAACAAAAAAACACCTTCTACTAAATGTTATAGTGCTATACTTCCAGCTGTAACCAGCAGTAAGACCAAACAGAATGTGCATATTAACAACTTCATAAGAATATATATATATATATACAGTTTTTAAAAATAAGTTTCATGTCTCTCAAATCATTACCTCAGATCAGATAAAACCATTAAAGGGATGCCTACAAGTTGTGAAGCATCAGCCAAGACCTAACTGCTACAGAAAGTGTAATATCTTTATATTGTAAAAGCATAATTCTTTCATATTCTTAGAGGGAATAATCCAGCAACATTTCTAGATGTTCCTCAGGAAATATTCCCCCTCCTTCCTTCACACATAGCCCAGAAGGAATACAGATCTCAGGTGTATTAAAGGGGTATACAGTGGACACTATGAGCACATATGATCAATATTTTGATTCAAATTTTATCTATGGATCATTCAGTTTCACATTTACAGTTTTGAAGAGTTCAAATATTTAGGCCTTAATTTCCTGTTTTTCCCTGTTCCACTTTTTTTTTTTTTTTCCCAGTTATTACTGTGTTAAACATTCTGAAAAATAGGCTGTAAAGTTAGCTTATATTATAGCTTACAGTTATAGATTTATTTTCTGGCCCTTCTCAAAAAAGAGGAGGTATCTTTTCCTTATTATCCTTTGCAGAAAGCTGAAGCAACCTCTACTGACTGTTCATTCGTTTCTTTTTCAAACTCCCCACAAAATAAAGTCTGCCTAGAGCAGCTTTTCAAAAAATAAAAATAATTTATGAATACATATTGTGTTTTAAGACTTCTTTTGACCCTGGTGAGTTAGAAAATACCTTAGAAAATCATCCAACTGTAATGCTTTAAATAGTATATCCATTGTTCTTCAAATTGCTGGTATCTGTCTTATTAATAGTCTCCAGACAATTGTATTGCTGATTTTTGTTCAGCAAGTCTGTCATAAAGCTGGGTCTAGGTGGTGTCTGGGTCTAGAAGGTGTGACCTTCTAGCCTGGTTTTACTGCATGTATTTAAATATTATTTCCTTAGGACCTACTGAAGATTTGACACTGCTATTTGCAACACTTTGGGTTTTGCTTTATTTTTATTCTGTTACTGCAGGGAAACGTGGTATCAGGACAGAACTGAAACCTACTACCAAAGATTCTCAACACTCAGCAGTCTTGGTTATTATTCTGAAAAAGACTTTTTCCATTTTATTTGCTATCATTTTTTAGGGCAAGATTTTTTTAAAAATGGCCTATCATTTAAAAACATACAAACAAAAAACAAAAAACACTTTCAGTGTGAGATCTCTGGGGGCTAGAGGGAAGACCCTTCCTGCTTGCCTTCTGTGGATAAACTAAAATACAAAGAAAAGGTCAAGCATTTACTACTCGTGGCTTATAAAATTCCATTCCTGTCCTGAGGGAAAAAAAAAAAAAAAAAAAAAAAAAAAAAAAAAAAAAAAAAAAAAAAAGCTTATGTTACAATTCCATTTTTGAAGCACTACACACTGATTTGATTGCCTTTCCCACTGGATTTCATTTTACATTTATATTTAATGTTTTTGACCAGGACCAAATATTATAAAGATGGATTCAAGCCAGCATGTATTTAGATGTAGCACTTTTTTCCTTAATATACATTTCTTAAAATTAAAATGCTTTTCAAATATTGAGATACAAATTATACAAATGTCTACAAATTCCTTTCATGAGAGCAGGAAACCTATCAAGCTTTTTGTCATTGTCTCTACATTTTCGTTGGTACTTACTGATCAACTTTCAAGGACATTGTTCAGTGTTACAGTCCCCAGTAACATATATTTGGATGTATAAATAACTTGTGATATATCACAGATATTGTGTTGTACTTGACGATGCAGATGTTGCAACTAGAAAAGTAAGTTTCTATTAAAGCAGGTTCACTAATGAGTAGGTAATGGTGTGCAATGTGGGAATAGCTTAAGACCACCAGTACCTTTTGTAATAGTTTGAGAGTAATCATGAACATACAATGATTTTTACTATTGATAAAATATGGCTTAAAAAAAAAGTCTGCATGTTTGCAGAAATCATTGTATGTGTTGCAGATATTTAATGTGAATTTGTAGTAAATCTTGGTCATCACAGACAAGCTCTCATATGTTCAAAATGAGTCTACTTTCATTCTTTTTGATTTCTGTCAAATACAAAAATAGTTTCCTGCTACATGGCACAATACATATTTTCCTTATACTTGACTGAGAATAAATTATTTCTAGTCTATAGAGGTATGAATATTAATATCTATGCTTTTATGAAGTATCTCCTGTATGTAAAAAAATTTCTTCAGTGATCAATTGAAAAATATTTTGTTTTTCTCAAACATTGTTATAAGAAGCCTAGGTAGATTTTGAATGTAAACATGTTCTTTTTTAAAAATAAATGTTCTATGTTGGAATTTATGTAACATGTTGGATTTATGTTTTTTCCATGGTCTTTTTAAAAAATGAGGAAGGAGCACATCTCATGAAATGCAGATTCTATTGGTTGGACCTGCCCATGAATTTTGCATGAATTGTAAATATTTGTATGGCTAACACAAAATCTGATTTCTTCCTCCTTCTTCATAAAAAATAAATTTACATGTATACTTCCTTTTTTTTTTTTTTTTTTACTCAGAATGGCTACTATAATTCTATTTTCAATATAACTGATTAGCCAAAGATGCTATTAATGTTGGAGAACATGTTTACATTTGAAATTAAAAGTTACTTCTACAAAATGTACTGTTTGTATTCAAAAAATAGAGATGTGCCAAAAAATTATCTGCCTTTTACTCCATGATCAGCTACTGTCTATAGATCCTGGCAGCTCAAACAGGCAATTTGAAGCATTTAAGTAATCTACAAAAATTTTTACTTTCAAAAGAAGTTGTAGCTATATAAGCAGGAAAAAAAAAAAAAAAAAAAGGAAAAAAAAATCATGCATATAATCATCATAACAGGAAGCTTAGAATTTTTGCAGAAGTTTAAATTTCCCTTATACAATTTTCTTCCTGCCAGGAATTTATAACCAGGGAACATGAAGAACAAGTGCTGTTTGTTGAGAATTTAAAATTAAAGGGAAATGGTTGATATATATATAATTTCCCATTATAACTTATTTATGACTTACATAATGTAGTTTAGAATCAAAGATATTCTGTGCATAGTTAGGTTATGTGTAAATAATATACACTGCCAATGGCTGAATGTAGAATTTACAACATATACCAGAGAGTGGAAACATTTGGACATTTTTCCAAATATCCAGTGACAATTTGCCACCTAATGTCTGATGAAAGTCAGTTCTAGCAAGTGCTTTTAACAGCTGTTTGTGCTTCTCCAGATATTTTGTTTTGTTTTATTGATTGCTTTTATATGAATCTAAGGTTTTGGTCATGCAATACTAAAATCAATGGCAGAATTCACATTGATTGAAATAGTGTTGAATCAAAGCTTTATTGCTAGGGAAAAAGTTGCAATTATGTTGTCCTACACACAGTGTTCACAGAAAACAGCCATATAACATATCCTGGGAGACCTTCCTTTGGGATTAACTCACACTTGAAGGGAATGTCTTGCAAGTCAATGCTCGTTTATTCTGTTTCTTCAGCCGCCTGCATCAAGTCTCTGTTGAAATGTCCAATTTACCACCATTTCCTGTAGTGCTTTGTTGAGATGTAATGTAAACTGCTGCAATTGTTATATACAAATATTAATGTTTTGGAAATATTACAGACTTACATGTTACAACATCAAAAAATCTTTTAATCTCCCAAATAATCTAATTTTCCTACCTGCAACTTTTTAAAATCCCAGGATCTACCTTGCATGTAAACAATCTTAAAGTTACTACCATTTATATACATGTACGTAGATACACGTACACACTAAACCAGCATTTAAACTGACCTCTAAAGTCATTTCTCCCCAACATCTATGTTAGGTGAGCATCTAGGTTGGTCCCATCTAACCCCATTCTCAGGTTTTCCTCTGTTGAAGGCAGAGTCAGGAAGTGACATGAGTGACGAGTTCTCCCCAGCATGGACATGGGATGCAGGCAGGAAGAAAATTAGGTCTTCTGATTGAAAGCATACCTGGATCCTTTAATTTGGGCCATGTAACTGTCTTATTGTGGACATCAGCAGAAGCCAAATTGGGTCTAAACAGTTGGCAGACAACTTGTTTCTTCGCAAAAAAAAAAAAAAAAAAAAAGTGAATTAATGAAACAGTATGATAATATTAAATGCAAGCTTTTGGAAAATCTTCCTTGGGAAGTTGTAGTATGTAAGTTATGTCTTAAGAATTTATTGTACAAAAGAATTTTGCTTTCTAAGAGGCATGGTTTTTGGGGCATTAAGTGATTCTTCAAAAATTATTTCTAGCTCCATCTAAGGTAAAAGAAAGTCAGTTTTGTATGTCTTCTGCTAGAAGAGTATTGAAAAACAGCAGATGTGTGTACGTATTTTCATTCTCTCAGTTCTGAAAAGCTACCAGTCAAATCAGTTTAAAACATTAGTAAAAGAAAGAGATATTTTGTTGTTGTTGTTTTGACTAACCAAAAGCTACCTTCAAGCTTCAAGCAAATGCAAATAAATTAAATAACCTATAGTAAGAGATTTTTTTAAGGGAAACTGTAACCCATCTTGCATATGCTCATACTGATTGCACTGATGCTATAAATTTTCTGAACATAAATTATTCAGAAACATTAAGACATTAATGCAATTTAACACTTCATGTAGATGGGCATGGTCCTTTGTGCTTTAGAAAATACAAGATGAAAACAAAAGGGTTTTTGAGAGTGGTCTTGTCTGTATTGCAGTTCAAAAGGTTTGACACTATCATATGAAGGTGAAGATTTCTAAAAGAGTAATTAATAGTCTTTTGATGGAGACTCTGGAGTCAAATGATCTTTCTTTCCATTCAGTGTTGTCATGGCAGAGCTAGTGTGATACACTGAAGGATTTGTCCAACAAAAAATGGAAGTTCTTGATATTTGAAAAACTCTTGTTAAACTAACTTGTTAAAAGTAACACCAGCATAAATCTTGTAAAAATGTTCTCTAGAGAGGTTCACAGTTACAGCCTCTATCAACAGAATATTGTCCAAGTCTGTGATCTCAAGTCTTGAATCTCAACCCTTAATTATCAAAGGTAGTGACAGAACAAGCTGGTTAAAAAACAACTTCAGAGCCAGACCCCTCCCATACAGGGCACTTACCTCAGATGTGCTTTTATTTTTCTCCATTAGCAACTATTTGTTTCTGTTTATACTACTTTAACAAAGTAACTATTTGTCACTTATTTCTTCAAAAATATTCAGCAAATAAAATGCTGTTTGATCGTTTGTGCATTAATTTGCATTTCTTGCTATACATCTTACAATAAGTCAGGTGTAAGGAAGAAGAGAGAATGGTAGAGAAGAGAAAAAGAGCTCAGGTCAGTCTGTTCTGTACTGACAGAGATATGTTGTTCTGGTCAGTAACTTGCATTTGGACAAGTATCCATTCTTCTCTTTACTTTGAAGAAATAATGTTGAATCCAGTCTTGAAAAGAGTTAATAGCATCCCTGGTTTCTCCTTGGAAGGATATCACATGCTTGTAGCCATACTGTAGCCATCTTCACTGAGAGAATTTTGGAATAATTCCTTGTTTATTCTTTAAAATTTGTACATGGTCCAATTTTCTTTTTTTGTTTGTTTGTTTGTTTGTTTTTTGTTTTTAAAAAAAGTTCCCATAATTCATAACACAAAATGACAATGAAAGATTATAAATCTACATTATTTCTGTTATGGTCTTCTTCAGCTCATAGCTTTACCTAAAAGGACCAGAGATTCTTTACCTAAAATATGGCTCAAGCATATGGAAATTCAGAAGATTTGCATAAATACTAAAGATAGCTGTAGCACCTATATGTCTTTCATCAATTTTAATTAGTTTCCCTAGTGGAATGTTTTCAAAGCTTCTCCCGTTTCAGGTGATATTTCTAAGGCCTAAAAAAGTTGTATTCTGAAGGGATTCATTAATTATGGAGCATAACTTCATCACTTTTTTTTTTTTTTCCTGATGTGCAATCAAACCAGTATTTATCATGCCCTTAATTTTATGGCATGTTAGGCTGCTCCATACTCTTAAATAATGTGTGTCTAGTTAACGCTCCTCGATTTCATCAACACATGAGATACTTATGGCACCTTTCTATCACTATCAGTGCCCCAATATTGTTCAGATGTGGTACATAGCAAGCATTATTTTTTTCCTTGACACACAAATCGTAACCTTATCCTGTGATGTATAGCTACTGGCAAGGTCCTTAAATAAAAAATGAGACTGCAGTCCCATGACAAAAGACCAACCAAAAATACATGCAGGTCACACCTGTTTCATTTCCACAGTAGAATAAATTTGTTCTGTCACAAAGCCGGTTAATTATTTTGATCATCGAATCAGTGTAGTCAGGAAAGTAGAGAGTATTAAACAAGGGTGTTGATAAGCTTGGTATGTGTCTGTGTGAAAGAGTAATTAGCTTGATGCATGTTTTAATCAAAACTGTATGCATGTGGCCTTTGCCAGATATTACTTCTGCTCACACACAGAAGAAATATATTTCTTCAACAATTTTAATTTTAAACTCCTTTAAGAAATGTAATTTTGGTGCTTACCATGATCCTGATAAGTGTTGCCATTAAGTTTCTCACTGAAATATAATTGTGAGTCCCCTGGATTTAGGAACACAAGTCTTTGTGACAGACCTTAAAAGTGCCAGGCCCTGGATATATATAGCGAAGTTCATAACTAGTGTCACTGAAGCTTGCATGCTAAACCTGTCAGCATTAGCCAAAAAAGCAAAAAGCTAATCTGGATGATAAACAACCCACATAAGCACAGTTTAATCCCTCTCTGCATGTAAAAATACCCATAGGTAATATTCTTAACCTTTTAAAATTCTTCAGTGTGTAATTGCTGCAGCTTACTGGGAGAGGGGGTTACTCCAAAATCTGTATATAATGCTTAGTGCTAGACTTGTTAGCGCCAAACAGGACTGTTCAACAAACAGACATCTCAGAGGCTACGTGCAAATTAAATTGGAGAATGAACACTCCAATCAGAGTGGTGATCTCTAGAAAAATTTCCATATTTCAAAAACTTTGTGTGAATTTTGAGAAACAAAAGTATATATATATTTTTAAAACAATGGATATATTTATGTTAATACAAAATAAGATCACAATTGTTCTTTTTGTTGAATAATTCTTAACATGAATAAAGCTATATAAATATAGATATATCCATGTTTAGTGGCTGATTTATTATCCAGTTTGTGCATTTTCTAGTTCTACTGCCTAGTACAAAATCCTGTGAATATATTAATCCCTCTGTATCAGAACTAAGCCATTGCCAGCTGGGGTTTAAGAAGATATTCCCTTTACAGCAGATATGTGCTGACAGCATTTATCATCTGAATCCTCATACAAGGTGTTTATCATGGACTATGTGCTTCCAGGGTAATGGATTTTTCTTATTTGAACATAGCCACCTATCATAAACACACCCCATATAGAAGATATAATCCTCTGTCAAATCTCCAAGTGGAAATGCTCAGATGCTCTTTGTGAACAAGCATCCAGTAAAGCTCTGAAGAAGGAATTTTGCTGGGGCATGCTGACGATTTCCATGGGGAGTCCTCTTGTAGTAAGAGAATCTCTGTTTCAGGAGTAAAGTAAATCACCATTATTTACATCTAGGTCAACTATGAATTTAATCAGAGATAGTGTACTTCAGCAGGGGCAAGGAATTTGCTATGCATCTGTGCTCGGGTTTGTAAGATCATTCAGTCTTCCTTTTGAGAATCTCATTCCACCATTGGGAAAGTATTAGAGATGTGGAGGAAGAAGGAGGAGGAGAAAATAAGACCTACCCATCTCTATATCTATCATTTCATTACTCTGGTGGGAGAGGAGTAAAGTGCTATTCTCATTTTGCGGGTGGGAGTTGGCAGTGGCTTCCTGGTATCCCACAGATCACAGCTCTGAATTTCCTCTGGGCTCTGCACTTAGGTAAAGTTGGGTTGATGGTCTCAGTAGCTCCTTCTAGCTTGCTTAATCCTACCAGCAGAGATCCAAATTGTTCAGAAAAAACATAGTCATCACATTAGTCATACAATTTGACACCAGTGTCAAAGTCAAATTACTCATAAGATTTTTTCCTGTCTATACTATGCAGTTGTTATTTGTGTGTTCAGAAGGCAGACATCTCTTTCACTATAGCTACTTATCTTGAGAGATAAAAGTACAATGTTTTTAATTAACTATATTAGAAATTTGAAATTAGAGATAACCATTTTTTACTAAGAAATTAGCTATGATGTGGCTTTCTTAAGGTTATTTGCATTAGAAGGATAGATTTCTGGTATAAAGCAAATTGTTTGCTGTCATTGTCAGTTACAGCAAATTTACAGAATCAGTTTCCTTGAGGGCAGAATGTATCAATAACATATTTTCACATGGCTTCCAGTTTCTCCTAGCCAACACTTCATACAGTTGCTTGGCTTTGGCTTTTCCTTCTAATAATGATTTTATAGCTACTAAGAATTTTTACTATCTCTTTATTATTTTTTTCCTGTTTTAAAATTATCTTAGAAAAAGTTCAAGAAAAAAAATTACATATATTTGCTTTTATGATGTTCTTTGAAAACAGCAGTACAGAAAGCTACTAGAGCAGTAATACTCTAAGTGATACTTACACAGTCTGAAAATGTTGTATTTTTTTAATATGTAAGTATAAGTTAACCTTGTATTATTCACACCAAATTTCTTTCAATATCTGCTTGTTTTAAACTAAAGCAACTCAACTAGCAACTCAACTGCAAGGGTTTTGTGTAATACAATGTTTAAAAGGATGAGTTCTGCCTATGTTACAAATCCTGCAACACTACGGTTAATTTTTGAGTAGCCTGAGTAGCTAGCCATTTTGTGTTTTAAAGCTATAGCAATAAATAACAGTTTGTGTCCTTTAAACTTGATATTTGCATTCTGTCATTAATGGGGAGGACTTGAGTATGCAAATGATAATTACAGAAGATAACTCAGTCAAAGCTTTTATGTGGAGATTATTGAGTCCAAGTTTGTTGTCTCTTCTTCCTGAGAGGCTGGTGTTATGCACACAATTTCCTAATGCCATAGCTATGGGCAGGAACCCAGGAATGCAGAGATTAAAAAACATATTAAAATAAAATGTGATATAAAGAAGATACCTGTTTTTAAATTGTCATTACTATCAGCATATTCCATCTGTTTTTTGTTTGTTTTTGAAAAGTAGGCAATCCTTTTAACCAACAGAATCATATCCTGTTTTCCCTTTTTATAGAATGTTTGCCAAGGCCACAGCCCATGAGTCTGTGTGTGCTACGTCTTCTTTCTTGTTTCTTTTTTTTTTTTTCTTCAGATTTCCTTCTCACTCAGCATCATTTTGTATAGTAAACAGACTACAAAATTAAATATTATTAAATATCCACATGAAGACTGATTAACTCAGACCTTCCCTTGTTTCTTGCTTAAAACCTCCTATTTTAGGCTCTGCGATCTTCCCTGTACTTTAAATTTTTTGAAAATCATTATTTCCTGCAAAAAGTCAGACCACTTATTTATTCTAAATTTTCATAATTCGCTAGTAGTTTTATCAGAGATAGCTGAAGATAAGTGTTAACCCCAATGAACAAATTTTTAGAGAGACAAGAGACGTGATTTTTTCTTATATCATCTTCACTTTTTTTTTTCTTTAAATTGAATATGAATCAGGATGAATATAAATCTGCTGCATTTGTATTTATTGAAATATGTACAAGGGCAGGTACTAAACCTGAGAAAATTAATTAATGTGGAAATATTTTTCAAGAAAAAGTGAAGAAAATAAATTAATACAAACCAGATTTTTTGGTAACAATTTTGATGTGCAAGTCTTAAATGTTGTGTTTTTTACGTACAGAGTGAAATATACCATGTTGAAATCTTACTATCTTAAGTAGTAATATGTTTGAGATTTCAGTAAATAATAAATAAAAGTATTTATTGAGTAAAAAATTATCTATTTACTGACAGAAGATTACAGGGCAATATATTAAACTATGACATTGTTCTTAGGAGAATATAAGTCACTTTAGTTTTGTGCATGTCAGTGACTTTATCTTGAAGGCTACTAAAAGGAGATCAGCTGGTAAATGTGCTAAGTCATAGCACAAGGAGCATCAGTTCAGTCAGAAGGAACATGCACAGAACTCAGCATGAGCATGATATAAGTGGGACTGACAGGGCTGGGTGCAATACCGGAGTGTGAAAAGGTGACATTTAGAAAAGGTGATACCAGCCAAATATATTGTATCACTATGCTCTGAGCTGAAAAATCCCTACTTAAACACTTGTTGACAAATTACAACATGTTTGTAATATCTGTGTTGTTGAGATTTTCTTTCTAGGGAATGATTAGGAAATACCAGTTTCTTAGTTCTTGTGGTATTTCTCACTTTCTGTTACAGCAAGCTCCTCCACTGCTGAGATTGTAGAAAGAAGTGATCAGTGCAGTGTATAGGTGTAATTAGTCTTTGTGATTTAGCATAGCACTTACATATTGACAAGACAACAGGTATACCAAGTACAGAAAAGCTATTCATTTATAAACATGAACTTTTAATGTTCATGAAAGATGATATTTTACATCATGCAAAACTGTAGCTAAACTTGGACTTTTAATCAGAGTTTATAGGATATTTTTTTTTGTGGTATTTATTATCTTGTGCATTTTGTAGTCTGGATGAGTTTACACTTAAATTTCCACTCTTGACTGTTTCTGTTTCTTCCCATCAGCTCTATACAGCTTCTAGACCTTGCTACTATTTTTTCCCTCTTTCTTGGTACTTTGAGTAAAAATATTCTTAATCCTGTGTCAGTTTTACAATTCTACACACAGTCCTTTTTCTTTAAGTGGAAGTCTTAACACATGAATAAATGCCTAAGCTTGATAAAATCAAGCAACAGCAATAGTCTCTGAGCTATATTTCTGTTTCATAAATATGAGCATTTTAGATGTCAAGAATAAAACAAGAGTTTTTTTTCTCTTTTGAGATAATTCTGGTCCTAGTATGACTAAATGATATGCTCCAGTATTTACACTTCCTATGCCAAATGGATTTTCCCTTTGGCTTTTACAGTATTAATATATGTGATTTTTCAAATGCAAATGTCTATAATTTGGGACTTCTGTGTACAATTTGGGAAGATTCTGGCTTTTCCTTCAGCCACCGTGCTAACAATTATTATCTATGGTTGCAACTAAATAAAAGGTATGTTTAGGATGGAATTTAGAGACTACTTCTGTTAAAAATGGGGAAAATAATTACTGTCAGTGAAAGGCTGTTCATGATTAGAAGGGAAACAATAAGCAGGAAGTTCCCTGCTTTTCACTCTTAATTTCCTGTTTACAAGGCTTCTTTATGATCTTGTTTCTAATTTATTTCAAAATGGCAGGAAGGCTCGCATAGGTCATACACTAAGAGTTTTGATATCCAAATAAAGACCAGCATTTGACTGGAGATCTCACTGCAGTGAGCTTTTCTTCAGTGCATTCCCTGAAGAAAGATAACAAAGCCCTTACTTTGGGTCCTAAATAAAATGGCAGAGAAAGCAAAACACTTTTTCAGGAAATCATATATACATGAGAAATTTAAATTGCATATAAAATAAATTCCTCATTGTTATTCATTAAACTCCAAATCCCAGTTGCCATTTTCTTCCCAAAGTGTTTACAGATTTAACTTTTTTTCTGAAATCCATTCTTGGTTCAGTCATAATCTAAAAAAGAATTCAAGTTGCAGTAATAATTTCCTTTCAGTGGAGTTCAAGCTGAAGAAAGAAAATCTGGTTCCTATCCAGATTTGATTTGGGTTGGAACCTAAATCCAAATAATAATAATAATAATAATAATAATAATAATAATAATAATAATAATAATAGAGTCATGTGCCTGGATACATTTGCAGGAATAAGGCCACATGACACTGTTCACTTATGCCAGAGAATTGAAAGGAAGTGGCCACAAGATTTGGAAATGGATAGTAGGAGCATCTCCATGAACATCCTTCCCACTCCCAGTGTGGACTGGAAGTTGAGTTAAAACAATTGGGCTTCAGCCATCCATTGCAGTATCCCTTGTTAGTTGGCTTTGTACTGTAACCTGTTTGGATTACCCAGCTTCCGTCCGGCAGTAATGGACTCACTGCAGATACTCTGCAGAGACAAAAGCCTCCTTGAATTTTTTACAAACCTCTGTTGACCATATCTGTGCTATCATATAGCAGTGTGCTTGTTCATCAATTTCCTTTGTAATATTCAAGTCTGGGGCAAGTACTTTTCCAATTCCATGTGGAACCACAAAGGAGATGGTAGAATGTAGAATATGATTTAATATATTTTAAACAATTGTTTTTTAGTGGTTTGGAAATGTGCCTTTTGGCAGTAATTGGTTTAAAGATGAACAAACAAATCAAATTGTGGGTTTTACTTTTTGGATGCTCAGTGTGTGAAACCGTTAGAACCAACAGAAATTTTCACACTGCCAACATTATTTTTAATTTTGGAAAAGTTACACACCAGTTTTAGAGAAATAACACCATTTCTGTTCTTACTTTAAACAGTTTACTATTTCATATCTTGTTTTTGGATTGTAACTCATGTATGGCTATTTCAGTAAAATGAAGCTGTTGCTGTTGTTGATCTGTGAGAAAAAATACTGCCTTTATTACTGAGCCATATCATGCAGTGATAAAGTCAATACTTCCTTTAACATTGGAGAAACCTGTATGAAATGTTCCTGGTTGTGTGAACACACTACACCTCCTTAGTGTGTTTCCTGATGTGACATGACATAATACAGTTGGATGTGGTGTGTGTGAGCCCAGAGGTCCATGTGGCTTGAATGCTTTCATGACAAATGGATGTGGGGTATGAAAGATGGAATCCCATTCATACCGAACTAGCATCATTCATTTCCAGTTGGCACAATAAATGTGAAAGCTCATCATGTAGTACAGGTCCTTACAGGGTAAAGTGTGTTCAGTCTTCATTACACAGCCTGTAAGAAATTCTTGGTCTATTCTACCACGTGCCTGATGATAGGATGAGGGGGAATGGGCTGAAGTTGTACCAGGGGAGGTTTAGGTTGGATATTAGGAAAAACTTCTTTACCGAGAGGGTTGTTAGGCATTGGAATGTGCTGCCCCGGGAAGTGGTGGAGTCAACATCCCTGGAGGTCTTAAAAAGACGTTTAGAAGTATAGCTTAGTGATATGGTTTAGTGGAGGACTTGTTAGTGTTAGGTTAGAGGTTGGACTAGGTGATCTTGGATCTTCCAACCAAGATGATTCTGTAATTCTGTGAAATCTCTGGTTTTTTGTAGCTACTGAGAGAAAAGAACAAATTCTCAGAAGTGATTAGAATACAGCTAGTCCTGTTCTTGGGAATGAAAAAGGAAATGAATAAAGGGTGCTGACTTTTGTAGATGTGTAAAAGAAAGAAGGGGATAAAGATCTGTATTTTAAAAGTAAATAAATTTGAGCTCTTCAGAAAATACAGCTAATTCTCTGGTTCTGTTGTTTATGTTAGCTTGTTCATTTAATATTGCTCATAAATTGGAAATCAGTGTAATGACTGAAATAATTCCTTCCAAAATGCATAATTTGGGGTATTTTACTCACTATTTGTCAGTGTTGTGTTTTCCCTTTTGCTTGTTTTACAAAAGCATGGACCTTTAGCTTCATGTCTCCATCCACACTATACAGATTTAACACTGCAAGTTTCTTGTGCAGCCTCTGTTACTGGATAAAGTGGAAGCTATTGAAATAATTTATTAGTTAAGTAAACATAAATATACCTCACAAAAAGTAGAATAAAAAGAGTATTTTCTATTGTTAAAAACAATGTATATTTAACAGATTGAACTTGAAAAATTGGTGCTAAAGTGTAATATAATATTTATTTGATATTTTTGGTAGATTCCTTTTATTGCTGGGATGCCAATGACGTAACTATCTGAACAAAAAGCCTGTGATTTACTTCTCCCCGATGTCATCCTATATCAAAATATATGTTCACATTTAACTTTTAGTGGAACTAGTGAAAGCAAAAACTAGTGAAAGCCCTCATACTATTCTGCATAAAAGGCAGAAGTATACTTTATACTGTAGAAGTATAAACAATTCCTGTTTTTAATTTAAAATATTAATATTTCAAATATATTTACACATTATGTTAATTTATATTTACACTTAAAAATTTACAATTGTTATTGTTATTTAAATTTAGCACATATTTTGAAATTTTCTCATGTTATAAATAAATAAAAATTGCTATTATTAAATTAGAATGACTTGTAAACAAATGACATAGAAATATTCCTCTAGCATGGTAGTTTTTCCAGTGTTGTATGGGTTTTGTACATGGAATGTTATCTTTTACATTTTCTCTCAAATCAAAAATAATTAAATAAAATTGAATTCATCTAAGGATGTGATAGCTAAAACCTTTCCTAGATTAGAAAAACTTGGAACCTGGCAATCTGTGGAGGGGTAAGGTTTTTCATATGGAAATGCTCCAGCACTTCTTTATGTTGGTAATACAAGAAAAATACATTTGAGTAAATGTAAGATTATGTGCATGCCCCATAAAACTTCATCATACTCATGTATGAAAATCAAGACCTCGGTTTTGCCCTTAGAGTCCAAGTGGTTGTCTGTGCCGCACTGCTGTAATGTACTCTCACACATACCAGAAATTTTTTCACAGGCAACCCACAGACTCATATGTGAGCTGCCTGTGAAGCAGTCTGAGGTACAGAGAAAGGCAGAAGTAAAGCAGGATGCACTCATCTCATTAACATTAGGAGACCTGAGTGGAATATTTATATGGTTAATGGGCTGGTGTTGTGGCTCACGTGCCCTCCTGTTCCCTGTTTCCTACACAACTGGCTGTATCCCTCTGTGTCAATGACGCAACTAATCTCTACTGTGCTTGCTCTCACTCATTGTTCTGCCATGGCAGGATAACTATTTCAGTTTTGGCTGGCATCCTAACAGAAAAAAATATGCTGTACACAATCAATCATGATCATCCCAATCAACATGTGTCACAAGTGGTAGATGAACCCAAAGAACCCATTGAATCCAAAACCAAGTCACTGTTATTTCCAAGTGAATTTCATTCTCCCTTGAGCATTGTTCTTCATATTCAGCTGTACTACCCACCTTCACAAAGCTGCAATGCCGTCAGAAATACCAAACACACAAGTTTTAATTTAGAGAGCATAGCCAGACACTAATTATTCAATGTAATAACTTGTCAACATGTTTATTTTGTACATTTTGGAGAGAAGGATTTATACACTTTAAATATTTGAACAGCACTTGTGGAACTGTGATCTCATGAGTGTTGTAGGTCTGAACACTGTTTTTATTGGGAAGTATTAAAGTAGTATTAAAGTAATTATTGCACTCTGGGTTACTTGCAGCAAACAGAGGAAAACAAAACAAACAAACAAACAAAAAACCACAAACAAACCAAACCAAAACAAACCAAAACAAACAAACAAACAAACAAAAAAAAAAAAATGAAAAACACACTAGCCTTTATTTCCAGACAAACCTAAATAACTGTGCTGAAGGAAAACATTAATCCACTCCAAATAGTGATGTATTCCTTCTACATCAGAACTTGGAAATACCTTGAAAAGAGCTCTGGTTTTCTGGTAGGTTACTGATGCTTGATTATGGCAGGCGTATGTGAGCTCAAGCTGAAAAAAAGCATTTCCATGTTCTGGTTCATGATTTTCTATTAATCTCAGTCTTCAGAACTGTTTAAAGTGTGAAACAAAAGCATTTGGGAAACAACACAAAAATAAAGGGAAAAAATGTGCACACAAAAAAGAGTTAATTGCCATTATTGATCCTGGAGCCATTATGATGGTGGCTCAGTATCCTAGAGAGTGGCATAAAAATGAAGTAATGAACACATTTACTACAATTCATTGTTTCACAATATTTTAATTTATTTGTGAATCACTCTATAAAAAGAAAATATGCTGGGACTGGAGGACAACTGCTGCTAAAACTGCACTGAGGTCTTGTGTGTAGCATGTTGACTGGACAGTACAGATCACACAATGCCATGTACTTAAGTAGACAGCCATTCTTGATACAACATTTTTTTCCCCCATTTTCCACCCAGATGCAACCATTATGGAAACAGCTAGATTTTCACAGAATCACAGAATCACAGAATTTCTAGGTTGGAAGAGACCTCAAGATCATTGAGTCCAGCCTCTGACCTAAATTTTCCTGTTATTTCTTCTGGAACCCCTTTATTACAGGCAGTTACATCCGAAGTCCCTGGATGTATTTTTCTCCAAAATAAGGCAGATCAGGATGACAATGATGATGTGAGTAAACAAGAGTCAAAGATAAAAAGGCCAGGGTGTTCTTCCTGCTTATGGGAGTTTACTAGATTCCACCCTAGTAAGTTTAATATGTATGCATACACATATATATATTCTGATTATCATATTATCATATGAAACAGCTGTGAAGAATAACAGTACTGATCTAAATCTGATGTTACCACATACTTAAATGAAAACTTATACTAACAAAGAGCTTTCAAAAGCCTCTTCCAAAGTTCTCTCCTTTCTTACATGAGCAGTACTTTTCCAATCTGGACTAATTTATTGGAAAAATAAGTACAAATATTTTTAAATACAGAATTGAAAATAATAAGATTGATAAATAGCATCAAGTATTATTGGAAAGGATTGTAGTGCTGAGGTTAAGCAGGGTACAGGTATGTACAGGTAGATTTAGGCTGTTGGGCCAATGTGTATCAGGCCAGCATAAATATTTTTAGGGTTTAGCTGTTGTGTTTCTGGCTATGCTTTCAAGCAAAAAGTATGTCATGGTGTTAACAGCAGTGACTGATAAGAAGATGAACATTAACAAGTGAAAGATTAGGAAACACTGTGCTGAGGCAATGTTGTGTTGAATCACATTCATTTTTATTCAGGGGGATCATTCAGCCTAGTACTTTTCTCTGGCCATTTTTGTTGCAATGCAAGGTTTAGGGATCGCTTTTAGACTTTTAAAATAAGGATGGTAAAGCTTTAAAAAGTCTGCCCACATCTTTGCTTATATTCCCTTCCTCATTTTAAATGACAGGCTTGAGATTCGTGGTTTATGCAGTATGTCCAGAAGATTAATAGTTCTAGGTGAGCTTAGAGAGTTGTTTCATTTGATCAGCCACTGAAATTTCTTATTGTATTGGGGGATTAATATATATATATATATGTTCTAAAAGCTTCAGTTACTGGGTACTGAGGTTTCAGATAGGTCTATGCCACCAGTCTTCTTTTAACAATAACGATAGATAACAATTTCAGACATGACATTTCTGAGAATAAAGAATGTTTTGTTTGCTATATCAAAGCAACTGATTCCAGCATCCACTTAACAGCAATAATTTAAATCTGGCTTCAGAAATTCAATATCCTCAGTGTTCCTTTCTGACCTTCTATTTTCAGAAACTGTGTGATAAAATGAATTACAGAACTTAACAAAAAAAATCCAGTTGAAAATGTATGCTCATATAGTGAATATGTTCATATGCAAACATACATGCATAATCATAGGAAGGGAAAGGTAAACACAGGAAGCTTCAACAGAGGTTAAGAACCTGGGTGAAAATTTTAATCTTTAAATTAATCTATTTTAACTTCACGACCAAGCCACCAAACAAACAGTCTTGCTTCCAATGAGACCCTTTGTAAAAGTAAGTATTCTGAACTCCTGGAATTAGCCGAAAAACCTTCAAGGTTTTGGAAGGAATGCCCATTGGGTGTTTATCGCCTTGTCTAGCTCTCTCTCTCTCTCTCTCTCTCTATATATATATATATTATTTTTTTTTTCCAAGCTGAAGTAGAGATTATTTTCTGAAGTCTTTTTTACAAATATTTGTGCTGTGTGTGTACGTGTGTGGTTTAATCAAATCATGTGTTCTGAAGAAATGAATTGGAAATCTCATGGGCCCAAAAATTTCTCGTGAAAAGAAGTAAGTCAGAGTGACAGAGTTCTTCATTCCTACATTCCCTGAGCCAAAATCATGTATTTTCCTCATGAGTAATAGAGACCAATTGGTTGTACAGAAAAACTAAGGTAGGCAGAAAATGAAACTGGAAAGCATAGAAGAACATGTGTTCACTTCATGTAAGAGCTTTGTGAATGATCCATTTGAGAACTTTCCTAGCACTATTAATATTCATGATAATTTCATCTTTTTTTTTTTTTAATTAAAATTATATTGTCTTGTGTAGTCTTTTTTTGTAGTATTTTTGATATTTGGACTAGGTTTGATGAGTTTAATAATAATTACTTTTTTGCTAAAATTATTTTTAGTAACCTACTACAATGCCTCCTGTTAGTGATTTGAAATATACGTAAATCGACATCATTAATAATATGAAGCACACCTTAATAATTAATAAATACCTTGCCAAAGAATTTCTGAAGCAGCATATGAGGTGTATCTGCATGCAAGACCAAACATAAGTTTATAGAAGCAGACAGCAGAAGTTAAATATATTGAAGAGAGAAATATGATGTTTTATGTCTAGAGAAAAGATTTCTGACAAGATTTTGGTTATTACAGTAGTTAAAAAGAATAGTAGTTGAAGAAAGGGTTAAGAGGATGAAAGATGGGGAGGGTTGCAAAGCTCACTTGTTGATAAGAAACACATTTTTGATAATAATAATAATAATAATAATAATAATAATAATTTATTATTATATATTATATATAATATATATAATTAATATTTTTATATTAAATTATTTATATTTTATTTATATTTTAATATAAATAAAATATTTATATTTTATATTTATTTTATATTTATATTTTATATTATTTATATTTAAATATTATTTATATTTTAATAAATTTATTATTTAATAATAAATTATTATTATTATTATTATTATTATTATTATTATTATTATTATTAAGAATAACAGTGATTGGACATGTATGTGGTTAGCAAGGCTACTTAGAGTATTACTGATTTCCAGTTCTACTTAGCAAAATCAGTATAGGAGGAAAGACAAAACATCATGTTCTAGGATCTAGGCTAATCCTTAACTATTTAACATTTTAGGAGAAGAATCATGCTGGGATGCTAAGAGAATGGAGGGAAAATAATATTGTATCTAACTAGTTTGAGGTTCTTATGTCTCCTTCTAAAACATCTAGGACAGCTGGAGGCAGAAAACTAGAGTATATGAACCATTAATCTGATAAGATATTACATTTTCTCTATTCCTATAAACTATTTTTATATTTTGTTTGCAGAAATGCTAAAGAAAGCTCAATAAAAGAACACTGTATATTGTTCATTTTAAAGCTTGTCAGTATTTCCAATTGTTATATGTCCTGCTTTTGCAGTAAGCTTCTATGCTGCTGCAGTTTGGTTGTTAATATAAATTAGATCCACTGGGGAAATGCATTATTGGCAATGAAAGTGTTAAAACATCGCTAGAACCAGAGCATTGATTATACAGAAATATTAGATTTGGCATATTGTTTATTTTTTTAAATTACCTCCACAATAATGCTTCCTCCCATGTGCCAAATTTCACTGGAATTATCTCCACTTCTGCTGTCATTTTATCCAATGTTGTTAATAAAAATTTATCCAAGTTGTTCATAAAAATGGTAGACTTCAGAATAGTGAGTGTCACAGTATATTCCTTTGTAGCACTGCTATATTAGTCTGCAATACTAATACAGTTTTATTGTGCAAGGAAAAAAAAAATTAAAGTTATTACATGAAAACATATGAGCTAATTCTGTGGCTATCCATCATCACTTTTATAACGGTTTTGTTACAAAGATGAAGCTTGTCAGAACTCTAATAGATATTCAGGACACACATTTCCTTAAGTTTGGCACAGAAGAAAATACTATATCTCAAGGAAAGCGATGTAAGACATGCTATGTTACTCCAAAGTGTATTTGGAATTTGAAAAGAACCTCTTTCAGAGACCCCTGAATCCAGATAAGATACATGTATGTAAGTAGCAGCAGAGTTCAGCTGAGCTCACTTGGTTTGCTCAGCCCAGAGAAGATGAGGCTTGAGAGGCCTCATGACGGCCTCTCGAGGTGAGCAGGACAGGCACTGAGCTCTGCTCTCTGGGGACAGAAACAGAACCCAAGGAAATAGCATGGGGCTGGGACAGGGGAGGGTCAGGCTGGGTTAGGGAAAGGTTCTTCATCAAGAGGGTGGTCGGGCACTGGAACAGGCTCCCCAGGGAGGTAGTCATGGCACCAAGCCTACTGCAGTTCAAGAAACATTTTGATAGTGCTCTCAGACATATGGTTTGATTTTGGGGTGGTTCAGAACTGCCCTTGAAGGCTTTGACAACAAAGTTCAGGGTATGAAAAACACACTGATCTGTCAATAACACCTGTTATGCCAGCAGAACCTAGAGGCAGAAGCAGTTACACCAGACAGACTTTCAGATAAGCACGCTTTGTCCTCCCACCTCTTAGCACCTCGAAAGTGCCCCTGAGTTGAGCTTTGAAAAGCACTGCCCTGGAAACAATACTGTTTGCACCACCCAGAAAGTGTTGGGAAAGTACACTGTTCAAAATTATGGAGAAATACACTTTAAAATTAGGCAAAATTTGTTGGAAAGTCCAAGAAATATCAACTGCAAATACAAATAAAATAATGTCAGTAATTTGTGGGAAAATATTGTTATTGCTATGGTTATGGTTATTTTAGGAAAAAATAACCATTGTTTACATTTGCATTAATAAAGTTAGCAATCTGCAAGATAAATAGTGAGAAAGACAAAGGGATTGGGGCAATGGGGACTGAATTCTTCTGTATTCAACAGATTTCAATTGTCATGAAAAAATATTGCTTGGAGCATGAAGCTAACATTAGTAAGAGTGAGACAAAAAATAAAAAATAAAATTTAAAAAAAAAAAAGCATTTTGAGGAAGATTTTAAAATTACTGAGGTTCAGGGCATGTTCCTTGGGGGGAGGAGGGGAATCATATTGAAATACGAAAGAGTTAGACAAGTGACTTTCATACTGTATCCCCACTATGCTGTTTAATGTTGCTGCTTGAGGCTAATTGCAATGCTGAGAAACTCAGACATCTAGTCAACATTAAACTTTGTCTAAGTCTCATGGTAATAACTATCTTTTGTTAAAAAAGAAAAGCAGCAGACAGTTTGTTGGCTGCTGCCCTGTAATGACTGTGCTTGATCTGAAAGAAGACAGGTGCTCTATTTTCTTTTTGTAAACAGTATCTTTATTATGATAAAGAGAAACCAAAGAGAGAAAGGTGCTCCTTGCATACCTCACGGTCTGGAAAAATCTGTAACTCAAGGACCAGTTGTTTCCCATTAATGGTAACGACAGTGAAAAAGCTGCAGGTGAAGGACCATTTTTTGTCCCTTCAATGTCAATAATAAGATGCTACAGTGTGAGCAGGTACTAGTGTCATATAAAACCCTGCCTGAACTTTTCTTTTGGCTAGCTAAACTCATATTAAAACATTTTGTTGTTTTTTTATTTCGTTGTTGTTGTTGTTTTCCTGCAGGTAGCAGAAAGTTCCTGATTTGCTTTTCTATTGTTTTCCTATATCCTTATGTCAATGTCAATCTTCTGTGTGTGCAGAATTAACTAGTCCATGTGTTAAACAAGCACAGGCAGGTAGAAATCTTGTTCTTTGGGTAGGTAACAGGGCGTCTGAAAACTTAACTTAACTTAACTTAACTTAACTTAAAAGAGCCCTTTTGCATAACGAAGACTACACTTGCCTACTTCTAGATTTTGGCTCTGTTGGGGTGAAGTGCTCATATGACTGCCAGCTTCATGGTCGCCATAGCACAAACCAAAATTAGGGGTTTCCACAGTTAACACTTAAATTCTGGTAGCCCTTAGAGCTGATCTGAAGATAAGTGGCTATGTCCAAGTAGTCCCCAGCAGACCAGTCTGAATCTCTTGCAACCTGTAAAACAGCAGTGTGGATTGTCCTGTAGAGAAGCCTGCTGATCTAGTGCTAAAGAGGAGGAATAGTGGGGAGGATTGTTACCAACACGGCTTCCTTTCCAAAGGAATCACTTCACAAGACACACTCCTTTCTTGTGGTGTCCCATCTGCCACTTCCCAGTACTCAGGAGTGACTCCTGACCTGTCACAGGAATTTATCTGCTGGAATTCAAACAGTGGCAGAAAAGCAGTTTGAGAAGTCTCAGCCACAGCCTCTGCAATCTCAGCAGAGTCCATGGGGAGTCTTCAAGAGGCCACAAAATTAGTGTTCTCCCCTTCCTCAGGCTGCAATGTCTCTCCCTAGACATGCTATAGACTCCTGCTGGTTGCACACTCTACAGGAAGTGCTGCCCAGTGGCTGTAGTAGGGCTGGGAGGACAGAGGAGGCAGCAGGCAGACAAAAATCAAGACAGACCAACGCTCTGCATCATCTGTGAAGCACATCAACATCTGTTCTGCAGCTAAGGGAGAGGTTGCTGCCCTAGAACCCTTAAGGAACTGTTTTCAATGGGTGGATAGATAGGACAGGATGTCCCATTTTAGCGATCGCCTGTCCTCACACCAACCTGGTTCTCTGGGAAACAGAAAACGACTTTCTGGCATAGCAATGCTTGACACTTCTGTTACTGAATGGTGTTAAGAATGATAGCTTATATAATCCTATAGCCTCATTTCATTCTACCAGAATTTACTGAAAGAAGAGATGACTGAACAAAGCAATTTCATATACTATTCAACCAGAGGCTCTTTCTGTATGAAGCATTAATAGCTGTCATCTTTGTAAATTAAAAAAAAAAACAAACAAACAAAAAAAAAACTTCCAATTACTACAGGGCTAAGAGAAAATCCAAATGCAGCTGAAAGCCCCAGAAGCAAATTATTTTTAATACTATTAAAAAAAAATAAATAAAAGGGAAATGTGTAACCCAGACCTTCCTTTAATATTTTACTAACCATGAAATTTAATTTGAGTTTGTGTTCAATTTTCAGGGAAGTTTCTTCTTTACAGCTGCACAATTTTGGCACAGAATTGAACAGAACTGAGAACTGTCTTCTCTCTGCATTTTTCACATTTTATTGCTAGAGATGGGGAAAAGAGAGGAGATAACATGCAATTAATGTAACATATATAAAAAAAAAAGTCTGTGATGTAAAAGATGTCATATGGCTTCATTAAAATTCCTTCAGTATGCAGCAGGGAGGATATTTATAGGACTGGCAAAGGAAAGAACATAAAAGAAAGACAGTTCAGCTTTGGTTTTGCTGATGTTCATTTATGCTATAAATCACATGACTAGAGGCTTCTTTAAATTGCATCTACCTCTTGGTCTTTCTCTTTTGTCCCATATACTTTGGGCCATGTGGAAAAAAAAGAAAAAAGAAAAAAAAAAAAGGGGGGGGAGGGGGGGAGAAAGTGCATTTCATTTTCACTTTACCCGTATCTATCTGGATATAGATTTTACATTCATCGTGTGAATGCTTTCTCTTACCTTAACTTTAATTACTGTTTTGAAAAGTGTCCAGTTTTGTACAAAGTTGTGTCTTCTAGCACTTCAGTTAAAGATTAGTCTAACACAGAGCTAGTCTGGAAGTACACAATGATATCCTTTTCTAACCAATATATTAAGTCAAGAAACTGTGGGAGTTTTCAAGGAATGTCTCCTCAGTCATTCACAGGAATGGGTGGAAGAGCATCTGACGAAATAAGTTTTAGGAAATTAGCTGTTGGGCTACAAGGCTTTCCTTAGTTCCAGGTTTGGGCTCTTGGTCTCTCTGACATGCAGCCCACACTCAGAACAGCATATGTAAAATTCAATTATGGATATCTGTGACCATTCTTTGTCACTTGGCCTTACCTTGAAAAGCAAAGTGGTCACATCTAAAGTGCCAATCAGCAATGGTCCCTAGTTCATTTCAAGTCTCTACCTATGTCTAGAAATTGCACAAGAGAGTACTTTGTTGCCTCAGGCTAAAAGTCATACCAGCAACCGCTCTAACAAGTCAATACAATAGATACTAAGTTCTAGTGCCTGGGAATGGGAATATTTAATTTTATAGCAAACACGCCTGAGAAATGAGTCCTGGATTTATAGGAGTGGAAGTCCCAGTTTCAATGTGTTGAGCCTGTGTCTGTTGAATCTGCTAGTTCACAATATTTGTTTTTGTGAGCCAAAAAGATAGATGGGCTTTGGCTACTTTTTTTTTTTCCCCTACAAATAAAAATTTTTAAAGAATCTGAAGGACATTTATACTGAGGACTGAAATACTTGTGGTGTGTGAATACAACATTTTTGGGATCATTGTTTACATTTACAAAGCCTGTTTAAAGGTAACTACGTATTTGCCCTCAGGACTGAATTGTCAAATGGCTTAAGCAGCAAATCTGTGAGCAAAGTCCCAAGGCTGGCTGACACAGCCTCTCCAAAAATGGAGGGTTTGTGCACCATAGCCTTTTTGGTCATTACTATATAGCCTAGAGGAGGCAGGCAGTCAGTAGTAGGAAGGAGTGATAAGAGAAAGATAATCATGCTGTGCTGAGTTGCTCTTTCAGAACAGTTTATGTAGCTCTGAATACAAGTACGCTTCTCTCTAAATTGCATTTTCTTGCATTTTCTTTTTCTTAAGTATTTTTTTTCTCATTAATTGCTAGGCATTTTTCAGTATAACTATAAATAAAAACACTATGTTTTAAATTAGATAATTCTGCTGATGACACACAAAATTTTATGAAATGTAGTTCTAATGCCTTCACCTTTCCTATACTAACAGGAACAGATAGATGCATTTCATTTAATATGGAAAGTAACCATATTTGATTTTGAAAGTACATAAGGAGCAGACTGCTGTATCACAATTGTTTGCTCAGTCACTTTCCTATTCATATTGATCCCTTAATATTTTGAATTTCAATGTTGAATTTATCATAATGTTGATCTGTAAGAGAACATTTATAGCATATATGTTCAAATGATGTGAGCAAATAATGAGTTCCCACACTCCTTTACCCTGTGTGTGCTTTATCAAGTTGCCTAGTTCATATTCCTGAACACAGTTGCTAATTTTACACCGTAAGGAGTGATACCTCTCTGCATTCCTCAGAGTGGGATCATTAGTGCAGGTAAATCTCCATGCTGCAGCCAACAAATTTATCTGACACATGGTTTATGACCTACTGGATGTAAATGTCTGCTGCAAAACTAATGATGGATGAAGCAAGAGAATAAGTTATCTCACAAGATTTCCAGTAGGGCTAGAAATAATCTATCCTGTAAAATGTTGACAGATTCACTTCTAATCTTAGTTAGAAAATTGAGGTTGGAATAGATAGTGTTGAAAAATAATGGGATGAAAATCTGTTCTAACTTTTCAAACCATTTCTTACGTACATTCTTAACTTACTACAAGGTGCTTAGAGAGTTGCAGAGCTATTCAATCAGTTTCATATTAAGACAAAAATCCCATGTGTATGGCTTTACTATGAAATATTTCCTGTGTTAAAGAGAAATTCGGGCTATTACTGTCTGTGCTACATAGTTCACTGTTTTCTGCTAATACGTTTAGAGATTTATTTATGTGCCAGGGAATCTTAACTGATTCTGTGTTTTCTTATAACGATACCTTTTGACAGTATTTGATTAAAATAAAGTGAACACACAGCAAACAGACCAAGGTCTTCTATACAACACATCTTTGTTAAAAGTAGGTACAAGACCTGCAAATGTAGGTCTACGATAGTAATCATCTAGAAAGTATTGATTTGTTCTGGAAGGATGTGAACATGTTTTGAAAGCCCCTTACTGTTCATATACCTAAGAATGGAGACCTGGGCTGTGGCTCTGAAAAAGAAGAGATGATAGAATTGAAAAATATGTGAACGTGAATCCCACAGCCTCAGGATTTTCACAAGAACAAATTATAATTATACTTTTATTTATTTATTTATTATTTTTCTTCTAAAATCTGACCTTATTTTAGCAGGAGATGGTGAAAGTCAATAAAGACAGTGACCTTAAAGCTGGCATATTAAAAGAGTGAGGAAAAGTCCAATTATCGTAAGGGTCACAGGATAAAAAAACATTCCAATTTTGTTATTTGCAAGAGCCAATGGAAATGCAAAACACCTATCAGAATTCCACAATCATTTTCAAGAAATGCTTGATGTTTACTTTGTTAGGTCAACATTAGTAGAATTTATATTCTTTTAAATAAAGCAATCATAGCTGAGTGATTAACAACTATGGAAGAGTAAGATTAATATATATTTAATAAAGCACATGCTTTAAGTTAAGGGCAGAGGAGCATTTCAACAAAGCATGAAAACTGTATCCAATATTTATCCAAATTCAGAGAGATAAGTAAAACGATAAATTTAATATTTTATGAAAAACTATGGTTTAAAAGTATATTCTTAAAGAATACGTTCTACAGTACAGTAGAATGAAGGACAATCAGAATTAATTCCAAACTGCTTCTTATAGAGAAGATTTTACAAAATAAAAAAATTATCAAAATTACAGAAAATAGGCGTATGTAAAGCAAAATTCATTTAATTTTCAACATTAAATGTGTTGTTTTATCTCAAAATATTGAATTTAAATGGAAAATATGTTTACAATTATTTTAATGTTTGAAGCATGAAATTTCCAATGGAAAAATCTCTCCTTTCAAAAAATCTCTTGAACACATTTCGGTGTTTCTGCTTACTAAAAAAGATGGAGGAATCTTTTTCCTACTTTGTTCAAAATAATATTCATCAGTCTCAGGCTTTTACTGCAGCTTTTGACATAGAAAATAATGTAAATAAAAATGTCTAGTCTTTTAGTATCACTACACTGTGTAGTGATAGTTCTTCATTCAACTCAGCTTTCTACTTCACTTTTTCATCTACTATTTTCAATTTCAGATTAAACACAGGCTTTACTAAGAACATGTACTTCCTCAAAAGTCTTGATCACTAGGTAAATGGGATATATTGTTCTCTTACAGAAATTTAACACTGAAATATCTACTGATTTCCTGTTTTTGTTGAATGTTATCCTTTTGTCTGTTAGTGAAACCAAGCAGAGATGTAGCTTCAGCATCACTCAAATGGCATGGAATTTGCTTTACTTTATCCATGAGATATGTTGTAAAGTACAACACCTAGTTTGGGTGCTTTTAATATAAGTTTATGTTTAGACTAACAATTTTCCAGTCTCGGGCAAGGAGAGAAAGGGAGAAAGAGAGAGAGAAAGAGAAAGGGAGAGAGACAGAGAGAGAAAGAAAGAGAGAGAGGGGAAGGGAGGGATAAAGCGAGGGGGGAAGAAAGAGAACAAGAGAGCAAAAAGGGAGGGAGGGGAGGGGGGAAGAGAAAGCGGAGGGAAAAAGAGGAAGAGAGAGACAGAAAGGGGGAGAGGGGAGAGAGGGAGAGAGGGAGAGAGGGAGAAAGGAGAGAGGGAGAATTCTTATGTAAATATGTACATATGTTCTTATGTAAATTATGTGAAAGTTCTTAAGTAAATAAGAACTTTTAGGAAAACTTTATAGCATCAATTTAAAAGTGGTTAAAAACTAGATCAGTGTTTTATATATGCTGTCCATTTTCACTGCCTATTGCTCATTTTCAGTGTCGTGAAGGTGCCTTTGCAAAGATTCTCTAAGGTCCAAACCTTTAGCTTATGAGTTTCAATGTTTGCTTTCAGATATCAACATGGCAGGGGAACCAAAACCATACAGACCAAAACCTGGCAACAAGCGGCCACTTTCAGCACTTTACAGGTAAGTTAGATTTCATGTTAACTTAATGCAAAACAAACTTATTCAAAAAACTATGGTAACCTGCAATGTTTCGTTTTGTTTTCCAAATATGTCCAGCAATGTCACTATGTAGCACATGAGCTAGCCAAAAAATTTTTCCCCATTTATGGTTTGACTTTCATAAGAAATATAATCAAGCTCTTGTACACACCAAAAGTTTCTGAATGTGAGTAAAAGAGCCAGGACAGAAGTGTCTGATGCTATATTTATCTACATAATGCATCCAGAGCCATGGTCTAACTTCCAGAGATAAAGACTGTATGATGTTCATAACAGAAAAAAAATATATAAAAATGACACCAGCTAGGAATAAGCCCTGCAGACAAAATCCTTGATCAATTCTTATATGAAATGATAACTGTATGCAAATAATGCCACTCTTTTGGTTGGGGAAAAACAACAACAAAAACAGAACTTCTACTTGCTGGGAAAAAAAAAAAAAAAAAAAAAAGGACAACAACTTGGGTGTCTAAATTTTAATGCACACATTCAGAAGAATAGATAAAATAATCAGTCATATCAGGACTTTATTTCTTAGTGAAAATACCTTCCATTTCATGGAGGCCAAAAACCTGGTCTCTTCATCCTCCATACATGTAGATGTTTGTCAATGCAAGAACTATCCAGAAGAAGGAGCTGCAACTTTAAACTCTAAGTATTATACATAGAGTATTAATATATTAAAATGCTATTTGAAAAGATATTTGACAGTGACAGTCCTTTAGGATGAAGCAGCAGGATGCAGTCACACAGGTTTTGTTCTAGGGACAGTGATGTCATCAGCATTGTGCACAGTTAACATTCAGTGCTGTAGGACCACACTCAAGTGTTCAGTCTAAAATTCAAGCTTTGAATTTTAAAATGTGATGTATCATAAATATATGTATACATTGTATTTATTTCTGTATGCACTGGTAATATAATTTTTCTTTCCTCGACTCTCTTTATATTTTTCTGAAGGGAAAATGACAACAATGGAGAACATAAGACTTTAGCCCCATATAAAAATGCAGCAGTTCACAAAATTGTAACGATGTACACAATAAAATTATAAATCTGTCATTTGCAAAACCTACTGACACAAAAAGACAGTGTGATTATTTGTGAACTGTTTATTAATGTCTCCACTTCTGCAGCTACAATCAATAATTTATTTTGCTCTTTTAAATATATATATACACATATATGTATCAGAGCAATTTCAATTTTGAATACTTTACACTTTATTGCCTGACTATGGCCTAGTTCTTGTGACTTTGTATTTGTATGATTCGGTGAAATGGCTCCTAATTTCAGAGCAAAAGAACTGATTTCTCATTGATCTGTGTGTAAAGGGTGCAAATCAATATCTAACAAGACTGGAGTTCATCCTTAGGTGTTCGGGACAACATTGATAAATATTTGAAACCCCTGAGTGTGTTTCTTCTATTCCCAAATGCCTTTTTTTCATACATCTACAAACCTGAAAAAACACCTACTTTTTTTTTCATTTTAAATAAAAATCAAATAGTTAAATATTTTTAGGGTGATTGACAGATACACATGCATACATGCACTGATGCTCACTAAACCCCATTTCCCTTAAAAGTACTATAGAGTCCACACTCCAGATCCATGAGAGGAGTTAGGGCTGATTTCTACTGTGGTTGAAATGCTAACACACAGGCTCTGAGAATGGCAATTCAGCAGTGAAATCAGAGGCTAGCCTGGTCTGAAAGCATCAGATGAAAATTCAAGAGTGAGATCTCAGAATGAGACAGGAATGAGCATTTTAGATCTGAGTTGCTGTGAAGTTTTAGCACATAGCTGCCCTTCGCAGAAGTGTTAGGAATATTACTTTGGGAGAAGAGAGCTTCTGCTTTATCATTACTCTCAACTGCAACCTGTTAATCTCTGTAGGTGTTACTAGTAGCCATGGGATTACTGTGTTGCTGTGTGAATATTTCAAAAGATTTTTAAAAATTTCTGTCATTTATATCCACTTCCACATCTGAGCTTCTGAATAGCTTCTCATAAATACTTGTTCTACAGACAAGACAGAGGTATATTACCCGTGGAAAATTCTGAGGGAACTTTAAAGGGAAAAAGATTTTAGGTTGTGTTCTTTCATGGATCTATCACAGACCAATTCTCTAGAAGATTACAAAAGGCTTTTTTTGAGCAACTGACAGAAGCCTTCATCTGAAGGTAACAGAGAAATTTCATTATCCCTGTATCTGTTAGCAGAATAATAATAACTGAGGAAATCAATGGCTTACAAAGTTATTGACAAAGTTAACGTTTTCTTATATAAAAACAGTATACTAGACTTGGCTGGTATGGATTTAACTTTCTTCAAGGGATTCCCTATGCTGTGTTTTCAATTAATGACTAAAACACATCAATGTTTTGGCTATTGCTGCACAGTACATGCACAGCATCAAGGTTTTCTCTTTTTTCCACTCTGCCCATGCAGTGAGCAGGCTGGGGGTGGGAAATATGTTGGGAGGGAACACAGTTAGGACAACAGGCCTGAACTAGCCAAAGAGATATTCTATAGCGTCATGTCATACCACAAAATAAAAACTGGGGAGGTATGTCTTCCAATGTAGCCATTGCTTGGATGATTAGCCAGCTGGATGCTTGGGCATCATTATGCTTGTGGAAGGTGAAAAGTCATTGCCTTTGCATTACTTGTTTTTACCTCTTCTTCCTTATCATATTATACTGCATTTATCTCAGCCCATGAGATTTCTTTGCTTTTACTCTTCCTATTTTTCCCCATCCCCTGGGGAGGTAGTGTGGGAGGGTGATTAAGCAATGGAAGGGGAGTCAGATACTGACTGTGGTTGCTTAGATGCTGGCCAGGGTCAACCCACAACAAATGGAGAAATTTAGGAGGGAGAGATGTTACTTTAGATTTGATTTTGACTACAACAGTCATTGGTTAAAAATTCACAAGATATTCATTGTAAGAATGTGAGGACTGTAAGAAGTAGGATGGATTTCAAAAAGGACAGACTTCAATGAACTCAAAGGAGCTGATAAATAGGATATCTTGGAAAGAAATTCTAGAATCACAGAATTGTAGGGGTTGGAAGGGACCTCAAGAGATCATCGGGTCCAATCCCCCTGCCAAAGCAGGTTCCCTAGAGCAAGTTGCCCAGGTAGGCATCCAGACGGGTCTTGAATATATCCAGAGGAGACACCACAACCTCCCTGGACAGCCTGTTCCAGTGCTCCATCACCCTCACCATTAAGAAGTTCTTTTGCGTATTGGTTCAGAACTTCCTGTGATCCATTTTTTGGCCATTGTCCCTTGTCTTGCCCCCACAAACCACTGAAAAGAAGTTGGCCAAATCCCTCTGTCTCCCACACTTAAGTCAATTATAAACATCAATAAGATCCCCTCTCAGTCTTCTCTTCCAAAGGCTAAACAGACTCAGGTCTCTCAGCCTTTCCTCACAGGGAAGATGCTCCAGGCCCTGTACCATCTTTGTGGTCTTCTGCTGGACTCCTTCCAGGAGATCCCTGTCTTTTTTGTACTGGGAACAAATGGAGTGCATAAAATTTGCACATACTGTGCTTAAGATAGAACAACAACAACAACAAATCTCCTGAGTCAGAAGGAGTAGAATCAAGAACAATATGGCAGCATTAAGATTGTTTAACATCCTGAAAAGTGAAAAGGAATTGTACAAAATGTGGAAACAAAACCATATGACTAAATGTGGGTAGAAAAGAACAGCAAAATCATCCATCGGGAAACCAGAAAGGCTAAGGCACATAGCAGTATAAGTGGCGACAAAAAGATTGTTAGTGTAACTACCTTTTTATAATTCTGTTACTTTTTACCATGCTTCAAAAAAGGATAGCAAATGATATAGAAAATTAGATGATGTAGAAAAAGTTTCTTCTGCATTAGCAAAGAAAGGTTGGTTGACCAGATATTTAAGAAAATCAATTTTATCCAGAGGGATGGAATAAAAGAAGTGGTTAAACAGTATGTGAGTGTAAATTCAATGGAAACGTTATGATCAAATTCACCCTAGAGCATTTAAAGAACTGGTTGAATCTGTGTGTGAACAATTACTAATTGTACTAAGGTTGAAAGGAGCAGCCCATCTTTGATTCCCAGAAATGTACTAGGAAAATAAATAAATAAACAAATTCATCAACATCTAGAGGATAGTAAGTTGGTAAGAAAATCATCATAGAGTTATGAGGAGTAAATGATGTTGAACCAATATAATTTCCTTTTTTAACAAGACATCTGATTTAGTGGGAAAAAAGGAAACAGTAGATGTGCTATACTGTTATTTGAACAAGCTTTGGCACTGACCTTATGTGCTGTTTTCATAAGCATGTTCAAGAAACATGGACAGAAGAAACTTCTTACACTAGACATCCAACAGATTGGAAAAAGAGCGACTGTGTACAACATAGTATTAAGGGTAACAACTGTTGTTTGTTCAGTCTCCTTTGTTACAGATTTTTAAAGAGTATTTTAGGATGTTGAAGACATTGAAGAACAATTTTAAGGTAAGCAAGCATCAGTACTGCACAGGGCTTCATGATTTTATTTATTAAGTGTTTCAGGGTTCAAACACATTCAAAGAATTCTGTGCCTCTGAAGAGAAATCTGCGTTACATTTATAGCAGAATATGTTACATGAATTAATACAGAGCAACCAATCTTAGAATTATAGAATATCCCTAGTTGGAAGAGATCCATGAGGATCATCAAGTCCAGCTCCCAGGTCTGCACAGAATCACCCAAAAACCAATTCATATGTCTGGGAGAGTTGTCCAAATACTTTTTGAACTTTGGAAGGTTTGGTGCTGTGACCATTTCCTTAGAGAGCCTCTTCCAAGAGGTTCTTGGTGAAGAACCTTTTCCTAACATCCAGTCTAAAGCAGCTTCGTGCTGTTCCCTAAGGTCCTATAACTGGTCACCAGAGAGAAGAGATCAGCATCTGCCCTTCTGCTCCCTTCATGAGGAAGCTACAGGCCGCCATGAGGTCTCCCCTCAGTCTCTTCTTCTCTGGGCTGAACAAACCAAGTGAATTCAGCTGCTGCTTATCTATCTTCCCCTCCAGACCCTTCATGATCTCTTTAGCCTAATATTTTTATGTCCTTCTTATGTTGTGGTGCCTCAAACTGCACACAGTGCAGTGCAAGGTAAGGCCACACCTGTGCAGAGCAGAGTGGGACAATCGCTTGCTTCAACCTGCTAGCAATGCCATGCTTGATGTTGGCCCTTCAGTCTGTCAGGGCACACTGTTGACTCATATTCAACTTGCTGTCAAACATTGCTTTTGAAGTTTTTTTTCAATAACTCCCAGAATAAATTTCTCCATAATTTTACTAGGCACTGAAGTGAGACCAACAGGCCTGTAATTACCAGGGTCTTCTTTGCTTCCCTGCCCAGAAATCGTAAAAACATTTGCCAGCATCCAGTTGACAGAGACCTCTCCAGATTCCCAATACTGTTGAAAAATAATTGATAGAGGTCTCACAAAGACATCAGCCAGCTCTTTGAGTACCTTGGGATGAATCCCATCAGGCCATATAGACTTAGATGCATCCAGCTGGAGCAGCACATCCCTCACAAGTCTGGAGTTGGCTGGAAGTTTATTATTTCCCTGATCACAGTCCTCCAGCTCATGGTTCTGGGGTCCCAGGGCCCATCATCAGTGTTAAAGACAGAAGCAAAGAAGGCATTAAACATCTTTTCTTTGTCTACATCCATATTTGTGAGGTAATTGTCTACATCAAGTAATGAACCAATGTTATCTCTGGTCCTTCTTTTGCAGTTGACATATTTTTTAAGCCCTTTTTACTGTATCCCACAATATTGGCTAGTTTCAACTATAATCTGAGCTTTGGCTGCATGAATTATGTCCCTACAATGGCAAACAGCATCTCTGTAGTCATCCCATGTCACTTGACCTTGCTTCCACTGTCCATACACTTTTCTTTTCCACTTAGGATCCAGAATAAAATCCCTTCTCAGCCAAGTCAGCCTTTTGCTCCATTTGCTTGACTTCTGACAGTTTGGAGCTGCCTACTCTTGTGCTCTTAAGAGGTGGTACTTAAAAGTGAACAGCATTGATGGATCCCAATGTTTTCAAAAGCAGAATCTCGGGGGACCTTAGTTCCCTGAGCAACCCAAAGATTTGTCTCCCCTTATTCAGGGTCAAACTTTTTCTGGCAGTTTTCCTGCTGTCACCAAAGATTCTAAACTCAACGACTTCATGGTCACTGTGGCCAAGATGTCTGCCTATCACCACTTCACCCACAATATCCTCTCTATTCACAAGCAACAAACCTAGAAGGGAACCCTTCCTAGACATCTGTCTACCAACAGCCTTTCACCTGTACCAAGAAGGTACATTGTACCATCAATGTGTTTTAGGAATTTCCTAGATGTGTTTGTATCAGCTGTGTGGTATTCCCAGTTGCGTGATGCCCTATAATATGTTATACAATACAACTTGTTTATGTATCTGGGTCATTAGATCCACTTCTGTTAGGAATGGTATCAGAAAACTTCATTGTGCCTCAGTTCAGGAACTAAATTCTCATTTTATCCTTTCTAGTTTTATAATTTGTGTGGGAATGATTTAATTCAGTCTCACCTATGTAAACTTCAACATGAGCCTAAATGTCAGACACATTTTTTGGGGGTTTTGGGATAATTAGATTCAAGATAGATAAGTGTATATCGTTTCTTCTTTGACTTATACATAAGCTCATTCATATCCTCAAACTATTTGTTCTTTCTTATTTCACTTATACTTCTTTTTACATCTATTTGATGCTAGCATTCCTCACATACACACACACACAGGGGACAAAATTAAGGGTGATGCTTAGAATGTAAAAGACATAATGGACCTAATAAAGTCAGCAGAAAGTTTTGCAATTCTCTTCAGTTGGACTAGAATTTACTTCCACATCTCTGTTAAATGTAATTTTAAAACCTAGATCCTATCAGCTGAAGATCCCGTTGATCACAGCCTTTGACTTCCAGAAAGCAGACTTGGCTTGCTTGGAACAATCCTGTGAGAGACAGTCCCAACATGAGAAAGGGTCCAGGAGAGCTGCCTGATTTCTGAGGATTACCTCCTTCAAGTTGGTTCATCCTGACAAACTGGAAATCAATAAAAGTTGTCAGGTGGTCTGCATGGACAAGCAATAAACTGATGAATTAAAACATATAAAAAGAGGCATACAATAGGTGGAAGTAGCAACAGGTGATGTGGGAGTACAGAGATGCTGTCCAGGCCTGCAGGAATGTGATCAGAGCACTGTGGGGGTAGGCCAACATTATGTTCACCGATACTTGGAAAAGAGAAAAATGTGGGTTTTGCTTCAGAATGTGGTTAAACACATTATTAGTGTTAAGCATACTCTCTGAAAAACTACAGATATGCTTACGATAGCGCTCAGGGATCTGATTAAATCTAATATAATTGTTTGCATCATTCCTCCTGATTTGCAATGCTGTTCAGTACTTGAGGGGGAACCTAAACCCCAGAAGGTTTAAAATTGTTGTGAGCTTCCTTTTTTTAGCACAACACTTCTGCAGAAAAGCAGAAGCTTGACAAATCTGCATCTTAAAATTATTTTACAGTATGTTATTTGGGTTTACCCTAAAGCAGAAGTTAATTTTACTAGCTAATCTTCATGTCTTTTAAACACAAAGTGAAGATTAAAGGTTGTGACATATATATCAGTGTTTGGAAACTTTTTTTTTTTTTTTCATGATAAGATAAAGGACCAGACTATGTCTTCTTAATTTACTGGTGTTTTGGTCAGTAGTTCACTAAAGCAGTTCTGTGTAAGCATATGAAAGTACATATACTGTTTGTTTGTTTGTTTATATATATATATATGCCCCAATATACCAATATTGAATTAAACACAAATAATCTAATAGACTAGTACTCCATTTCTCTACATCATAAAATAATTTTTAAGCTATTTATTTTTCATTTCAACCTACTACCATGTTTTACAAGGTGTTAAATATATGGTCTGAAAGCTTTAGCAGCATGAAAATATGTATGGCTGCTGCAGGTCCCGGTGTGTGAGATGAGAGGTGGGACTTGCTGGAGACTGTGCAAGGCACGAGGAGCCATATCTACTGTGATGTTACCAATACTGTTGGGAAAGAATTAGGAGCAAACTATCCCAAATATCATCCAAGTCTGCTTGTTGAGAAAACTAATTTGTGTGCCCCAAACAACCCCCGCAAGGAGTGAATTAATGTTAGTATAATGTAAGGAACCGGGGGACTAGGATTTGAAACTTAATTGGGAAAGCAAGTTACTCAGCACTGCAGAGGTGTCTGTTCACTCACCTGGCTCAACACCATTCTAGGTAATCAACAAAGATTTTAAAGAATTATTTGTGAACATATAAAGAGTTATTCTACATTACATGTTCCTCCTCCTCCTGTGAGTTATTTTCACCTGTGACACAGTTCAAGCTTCCTTATAAAGCCACATAAGCAAAACTAGTTTTGCTTCAGAACCACATCTTGAAGGCTCAGTGAGGAATTATTACAGCCCCACTCCTTCCAGTATTCCCATTGCTGGCTGGGCATGAAGCCTTTGAGCCTGGGATCTATCAAGTTCAGGCATGCCCTGAAGTGAGACAAATAGTAGTTGATGGATTAACAAAACCATGAAATACCAAGTAAGATTGTCTCATGTTGCCTCAGCTGGCTTGACCTGCACCCTGTTCTGGTTGGATTCCCATGGCACTACCCATCTGTTGTAGCAATGGGGAAGGTGTCCCCAGAGGGCAAGTACTTTCTATGCTGTTCTCTGAAGTTTTAGGCTTATAGTTCAGCTCTCTTTCAGTGGTATTAAATTGCATAGTTATTTCACATTACCAATCACTTCTTTATGTAATGCAATTAAATTGTATATTCAGCAAGTTTAATTTCACATGCCACTACTTAGTCATATAAAGCAACCTTTACAATTTCATAAGTCTTGTGGCCTCTGGTGGATATTATTTTATTCAGAAGTCTAATATTACTGTGCTGAAAAGAGTTAGCTTTTTATTTACAGGATATGATTATGTTTGTGTATTGAAGTTTGTGTGTGTTTTTTGTTGTTGTTGTTGTTGTTGTTGTTTGTTTGTTTGTTGACAAAAATACTTTGTCATTTTACTGAGCACATTTTACTTTCATGATGTCCATCACAAAACTGATTGAATTATACTACACATCTTTCATTTTCTTTCATTTTGTATCTTTATTTCATAGTGAAGTCTTAAAAAATTGGTTGCAGTCGTTCCCTACTTGTGCTATACTTCTCAGATTTGCATTAAGATATTGTTTATAGATTTTGGTGTGACATGGTATGCCTCTCAATCCACACAGTCATTATTTTGAGTTGTTGTCCTGAGGACTCCCAGGCATTCTTTGTTTCAGGAAAAAGTGTGAAGGACGCAGTGATGGGCAACCTAACAATTTCTTCCAGGGTAGGAGGCTTCTTGAGATCATTCCTTCTCTTTGAAAACATAACATAAACTCAAACAAGCACTGCTATTCAATTTGAATACTGCAGTATTTTTCATAATCCATGCTGTAGTATTGTCAGTATATTAGCAATATGCTGTAACCTACTGGCATTTAACAAAAATAATTGAAGGCATAAGGACTTTTCTTGACTGAATATTGTTCTAGTTTTCTTATAACATTCTTCTTTATTCCTTCCTTCTCTTATTACATTTGTGCATTCACTTTTATTGTTGGCCTACAAGAACCTAAAGCCATAGCCCAACCAACAGAATGAATAAATAAATAAATAAATAAATAAATAAATAAATAAATAAATAAATAAAGTTTTCTAATACTTTACACTTAAATTATAATGCTCACTTAAATTACAATGTAAAAACACCTTTCTCTCTTTTTTTTTTATACTGAATAAAATATATATATGCTTATGGTACATAATCTTATGATGAATGCATCATATTCAGATTGCATAATTTGATTTTTCTTTTGAATAAAAGCAAAGTATTTAATTTTTACAGAAATGTATATTATTGGTGCCTTTATTTGTCTTCTTTCATGAAATAAACTATTTATTTCAGTGCAATAAATCTAGATTTATCCAAATTCTAGATAAATCTAAGATGATTGTTGCTCTACAGTTCTTCCAAAAAAAAAAAAACACCTATCTTTCATAAAGCAACAGCTATAGTCATGTTTAAACCAAGATAATATTAAGTCCTATAAAAGCATAATTCAATATAAAAGCATTCACTGCTTTAGAGAAAAAAAAAAAAAAAAAAGAGAGAGAGAGATCATTTAGTCTGAAATTTTCACTTAAAATTCATGACAAAATTTAGTGCAATTTTTGCCTGTGTCACGAACTTAAGTAGTATTGTCAATTATATTAAAATCATTAGAGGATGCATGTACAAAGCTACAGAAGTTCCAGTGATTTCATTTGGTATGAATTTTTGATTATTTTCAAAGAAAAAGCCCTGTGTCAAATAGCTGCTATAAAAATTAAGAGAAAAAATCTCTACTAATGGAAGGCAACACATGCATTTGTCAATGATGTCAATGTAACTACAGTCAGTTCACTCCCACAGTTGTTGAAAGAACAAATCCATATGCTCAGAGGTGTTGGGAGAACTGGCCAGGAACAAAAATTTTCCCTTTTACATGATCCAGAGCATGAACATGAAACACCCAATAACATTACTGAGGTGAAAACAGGAGTATCCTTAGTAACACCCAGGAAAACCTTCATTTCTGAAGACAAATAGAGAGATAGAGAGAAAGATCAAGAGATCTAAATATATCAAATGCACTTGTCATCTTGATTTCAGCCATACTATTTCTAATCTGTGTGATAGCTTCAGTAACAAAAAGGACAAGACTTTTTTTTTTCTTCCCCTTCACTATTTTAAATATTACTTACTCTATTTTAGAAGCTATCCTTACTGACTGGGGATAGATATCAGCATATATCTCCACTTATCAGTATATCCTAAATCTTAAATTGTTCTCACTTTTCTTTGTATTCATTTTCACCAGAATTTGTAAATATGGTCTTGACTTCAAGGATGGTTTTCTTTCCATCTCCCCCTAGTTCTTCTTCAGCCTTCAACTTTTTTTTTTTCAATTTATTTTTTCTTTTTCTTAAAAGGGAACAATGATGCCAATTTACACATATCTGCAGAGGATGTGCATCCTGTTTTCCTATTTCGGTACTTGTCCTCTTGCAGAAAATGATATATGGTATCACACGGCTGGTGTTGTTTTCTTTCACAAAAGCTCAGACACCATAATCACACTCATGCTTAGAGTTTAGCAAGTTTGGAGAAGAATACCCAGTTCTCTTATTATTGCTTTTTTTCTGGTCTTTAATCTTTCATGGTTTCTTTTCTTCTTTTTTTCTTTTTTTTTTTTTTAATCTCCTATGAAACCTGAAGCAGTATATCTTAGCAAAAGCAACTAACTGTAAAACCATCTTATTTTTTAAATGTTTTTCTCACTGTTTACACCTAAGTGGAACAGAAAATATATTCACTACTTTTTGATGGCATTGAGAATTACTAAGACTCTTTTCTTATCCAAGAATTTGTGTTACAAATAAAAATGAAAAAATTTTGGCTTATAACTCAAAAAGTAAATGCCTGAAAGATCCAGACCACTGATGGTTTTGCCTGCAGGCAAACAGAATCAGTACATTTAGTCATCTATTCTGTTTAAATCTTGTCAGTTTGAGCCTAGTTCCTGTCACTTATTATATGTGAGATATCCACCCTTTAATACTTCGTGGCTTCTTACATTCAATTTAAGAAATAATCAGAATTTGGATTCATTGCATACTAGCAGGAAAAAAAAAAAAAAAAAAAAAAAAAAAAGGTACCTACATCAGGAAAAGAAAAATCAGAAACAGACACCATGACCATTTTTCCATATTCACGTTTTGGTAAGGCAGATATCATAAAAATAGTATCTGTTTCTGCAACCACTGTTGTTTGGTAACTGTCTTAATAAGATTATAGAGGACTTAAAAAAAAGAGACAGGGCTTATGTTATGAAACAGAACAGAGGAGGACCTTTGCTAACATGGCATAACATGAACAGCAGGATTCTTCATTTTAAGGAATTTAGTAAATTGGTGCAGTATTGGTGCAGTAATCAGAGATGCAGGGGAAGGCTGTACTTCTGAGCACCATTTTGTAGACTCTTGATTAGGCATTGGTTCTCATGTAATATAACAGCTCTAATTGTATAGAATTGTATATGCAATTCAGTCTTGGAGATTCTAATGTACTGAAAGAGCATAGTTTAGGTGGCTTGCAAACCACAATAGAAATATGATGCTGGATTATAGATTCAGCTTTCTGTGAATATATAAGTAAGGTTGGAAAATGAGAGGCTGAATTTTAGTCTTATGAATGATAGAAAAAGAAAAGAGAAGTTTGCTTATTTTAAGAGAATAAGATTGCAAATAGCATAAAAGGCTGTGCTGTGTGCAGTATGGAGGGACAATAGCAACATATATTAATATTCAGTGTGTTATTAGCAGTGAAATTATCCCACAAGTTTATTTTTTGATGAATGTGCTAGTCATGGAGTAGTCTTTTTGAAAGCATGTTATCTAGCTTGCCAGGACTGATATTTAGATACATCAGATGGTACATAATTCCAAATAGAATTTAAGGAGTATGTTACAAATTGCATGCTTTATTGGTAGATTATGGTTGCTGTTTTTCCCAGAAGTTTTGAAAAAAGCACTGGCTACTTTACTGAGAACTAACAAGTGTATTCATAAATGTGAGTGAATTCATTATGAGTCGTAATCAGTGAGCAATTTATAATACCTACTGACAGAAAAATGTATGTTGCATTTTTCAGCCTTGCAAGAGTGATATTAGTCTAGGATGACAAGCATGAATCATACACTGTCAGAGCAGTCCCCTTCCAGTAACTACTTTCAAGTGTTAGTAGTGTCATTGAGGGAAAAGGAGATTAAACCTCTACCCTTGGGATCCTCAAAGGCAATGCCTACATTAACCTTCATCTATTTGTGACTACAAATAGCCATGCAGTAAAGTAGTATTGATTGCATGCATTAGATCAGTCAACACTGTTTTGTTCAGCCCACCCTGATGAACTCATTCCAGATGTTTTTAGACCTGAACTTATTGACTTGAATGTTCTTACTCTGATTCAGAGCAGAAGAGGGTTAGGTGACATCAGCTTCATGCAAAGACTGATTAAAGCTGTCAGAAAGAGGACTCTAAGGTAGAAAGTTAAGTATACCACTACATCTTTTTTTTTTTTTTTTCCAAAAAAATCTTTCTTTTGTTGGAAGCATAGATTTTTGCAAAATGTAGCAACTATTAATATATCACAAGAAAAAGCAAATTAAAATTGACAGCAGTGGTATGGAGTTACTTTCATTCTCCAGAGTTTGTTTCCTTTGCTGACTTGAACAAAGGTACCAAACTGAGCTTGTTTTCAGCTGGGGAAGGCAATCAGAGTCATGAGGGTTCTTACCTGAACAGAAACTAATCTAAAACATCCCTGGAACAGATATTGAAAAGCACCTGTGTTTTTGCTTGGCAGGCAGACATTAGATCATAAGTTCTAGAGACTTCTTTCAAAATGGCAATTATATGCAAGGGATTACCTGGCAAAAAAAAAAAATAAATATATACATATATATATATATATACATGTATATATATATGTATATTTCTTGGTAGAAGAGTGAAGCATCAATAGTTTATGGGCACGCAGATTTACACTATCAGCCTCTGATCAATTCCTCTTGTGTTATCTGCTGTTTTCCAGACTTTCATTTTCCAGGTCTCCAGTTAGCTGTTGCAGGCAGGTAGCCTCTAAGGTTTGTATATGCAGAAATTTTAGGCCTCTTGTCATGGAGCAGAAAGAAAGTAAATGATAGAAACTCTAGCTCCTGTATCACCATCAGGAATCCTCAGACTTGAAAACACCAGTGTCAGCCAATATTTTCAAGGTAGAAGTTCCTTTTTCACAGAGGACACCTGAAGGACCTAACAGCTTCTGCTCAATACAACATTTCCATCACTCTAAAGCTCCTTCTCATCTTTTAAACACTTTATTGTTCTCCTTCTGATTCTCTCCACCTGCCCACCTCCTGCTATGTAATGCTGTGTCCAAAGCTCAAACGATGCTGCAACTGAGGGATTCATCAGCTCTGAAGAGAGAAAGATAGTATGTCCTCAGATAAGATTTTTGGATTTTGAAACAGTATAATGTTCCTTAGTTTTTCCCACCCTCCTCCTCCCCCCCCCCCCCCCCCCCCGCCTTTTTTTTTCTTTCCCCTGACACCTAGCCAGTTATCCTCCATTTTATATACCATAAAGTGGTTCTAGTTCTCAAATTGTCACTGGACTTGTCTTTTCTTTTTTGAACATTACACTGATTTCAGACCATTTATCACATAGACTTCAGATTTTAACTCCATTTGCTAGACTGCTTAAGAGTTCTTCCAGCTTTTTTTCATCTGTGTATCCTACAATTATAATCTGCATTAGTTGTTAGAATCACTAACGCAAACCAAGACTGAACAAAACATAGACTTGTGTGTTCCAAGCATTTAAGGTGTGCACCTTTCCCATTTAGCATAATTCTCCATGCATGGATGTGGTTTTTGGTTGGTTGGTTGGTTGGCTTTACGCTAAGATAAACTAATTTCCAGTTTGTCTGAGACTGTCATATATGGTGATACAAAAGGCTTTAAAAATCAGGCTTAGTCTTACCAATTATCTGTCTCCTTTTACCCACTAAGTCAGTGGAAAGTAGAGAGTTTGCACTGAAAAAAAAAAAAGCATTTTGAGTTTGCAGTATTTTAGTTTTAGTCCATGGTTTGAGAGATGTATTTTATTTTGCACTAGAAGTTTTATATTTCAATAATTATAGAAACACTTAACTCTGTGGAAAAGAGCTTCTCAGGGCACTCTTACACTTTCATAATAATACAGTATTTGATATTAAACAATAGTCAGGAAAACAATATAGTATGTGTTGTTTTTCCAACCATTGCCAACACTTGAAATGTCAGCCACCTGTTGAAAGTGGAATTTACTAAATTTATTAAGAACACCGGGACATAAAGCTGTGAATTACTCTTCCACATGCTTTGCTTTTGAAACACTTGTGACAGATCAGATTTTCTATACAGCAGGTCTAATATTTATTTAACCCAGAATATGACAGTTCTCCTTTAGCAAAACTTGCCAACATTTATAAAGCTATTTATGGAAATTTCAGAAGATATAAGAATCTTCTTCCCTAATTCTATCTGACAACAGTTACTGATATCTGGAAAAAATTATCTTGGATTAAAATTATTTAAAGTTACAGAACCTACAGGGAAGAAGGAAGGAAGGAAGGAAGGAAGGAAGGAAGGAAGGAAGGAAGGAAGGAAGGAAGGAAGGAAGGAAGGAAGGAAGGAAGGAAGGAAGGAAGGAAGGAAGGAAGGAAGGAAGGAAGGAAGGAAGGAAGGAAGGAAGGAAGGAAGGAAGGAAGGAAGGAGGGAATCATAGAATCACAGAATTTCTAGGTTGGAAGAGACCTCAAGATCATCGAGTCCAACCTCTAACCTAACACTAACAGTCCCCACTAAACCATATCCCTAAGCTCTACATCTAAATGTCTTTTGAAGACTTCCAGGGATGGTGACTCCACTACCTCCCTGGGCAGCCTGTTCCAGTGCCTAACAACCCTTTCAGTAAAGAAGTTCTTCCTAACATCTAACCTAAAACTCCCCTGGCGCAACTTTAGCCCATTCCCCCTCGTCCTGTCACCAGGCACGTGGGAGAACAGACCAACCCCCACCTCACTACAGCCTCCTTTAAGGTATCTGTAGAGAGCGATAAGGTCGCCCCTGAGCCTCCTCTTCTCCAGGCTGAACAAGCCCAGCTCCTTCAGCCGCTCCTCGTAGGACTTGTTCTCCAGGCCCCTCACCAGCTTCGTCGCCCTTCTTTGGACCCGCTCAAGCACCTCGATGTCCTTCTTGTAGCGAGGGGCCCAAAACTGAACACAGTACTCAAGGTGCGGCCTCACCAGAGCCGAGTACAGGGGGACAATCACCTCCCTAGCCCTGCTGGTCACACTGTTTCTGATACAAGCCAGGATGCCGTTGGCCTTCTTGGCCACCTGAGCACACTGCTGGCTCATATTCAGCCAACTGTCCACCATCACTCCCAGGTCCTTCTCTGCCTGGCAGCTCTCCAACCACTCATCTCCCAGCCTGTAGCTCTGCTTGGGGTTATTGCGCCCCGGGTGCAGGACCCGGCACTTGGCCTTGTTAAACTTCATGCAGTTGACCTCAGCCCATCGGTGCAGCCTATCCAGATCCTCCTGCAGATCGACACATGCACCTCGAGCAGATCGACACACGCACCTAACTTGGTGTCATTTGCAAACTACTGAGGGTGCACTCAATGCCCTCGTCCAGATCATTGATGAAGATGTTAAAGAGGACCGGGAAGGAGGGAAGGAGGGAAGGAGGGAAGGAGGGAAGGAGGGAAGGAGGGAAGGAGGGAAGGAAGGAGGGAAGGAAGGAAGGAAGGAAGGAAGGAAGGAAGGAAGGAAGGAAGGAAGGAAGGAAGGAAGGAAGGAAGGAAGGAAGGAAGGAAGGAAGGAAGGAAGGAAGGAAGGAAGGAAGGAAGGAAAATGTGGTTTTCACTTTTGATACCCAGTTGATCACTGTGAATGACAGATGATCACCCAGCCTGACTCTCCCCTCTCTCAGCTCCATGCCATTCCCTCGGGTCCTGTCACTGTCCCCAGAGAGCAGAGCTCAGCGCTTGTCCATCCGCTCCTCTTGTGAGGGAGCTGCAGGCCACCATGAGACCTCCCCTCAGTCTCCGCTTCTCTGGGCTAAACAAACCAAGGGATCTCAACATCTCCTCATATGTCTTGCATCTAGACCCTTCACCATCTTTGTAACTCTCTTTTGGACACTCTAATAGTTTTATGTGCTCATATTTTGGTGCACTGAACTGAACACAGTGCTCAAGGGGAGGTTGCATCAGTGTGGAGCAGAGTAGGACAATTGCTGTCTTTGACTGACTAGCCATGCTGATTAGCCACCCCAGGATGCAATGCCCCTCACCACATGCTCTGAAGCACAGGGCAAGAAAATCCTCTCCAAGGTTTGGAAAAAACAAACAAACAAAAAAAAAAAACAATGGAGGAAAAAAGGCTGGGAGGTGAGAATAGAGCCCACCAGCACTAAGGATCACCCTTTAACTCAGGGGGAAACCAGTTACAGAAACACTAGCTCCAAATACCCTAGCTCTGTGTAGAAAGACACATTACAAATCAGCCCATTATAACACTGTGAAGTTAAGGATTAAGGAGAGAGTTGCAGTAGTGGGTAGATTGTGACCTTAGCCCCACGGCTGGCTCCCAGTCACACAACTTGTCCTTTATGGACTATACAGTCCCAGCTTCGAACCTTCCAAGGTGCCCCAGCTTGGCCTGTACGGCAGGTCCCCAGGAAGAAAAAGCAGGGCTACCACCACCCTTCCCTAAGGAATTCACCAGTGACCCCCAGAGCTCTGTGTCCCCTGAAGTAAAACCAGGGGCAAAAGCTCCTGGGTCGCCCTGCCATGCTGCACCAGGTCTGCCACACTCGGACCCGTGGCTCACCTGGGCTTGGATGGCTTCAATGGACAGAGCCGAATCCAGCTGAGCCAATAGTGCCTCAGCCTTACAGGTCCCTTGAATTGTCCTTGGTTATGATTTTAAAATTGAATTGATGGGCAAACAGGGTGAGCTGTAAGTCTGAATATTGTTTGACTTCAAATATTTTTTGCTTCATTTCCTAAAGCTCTACAGGGCAAAGAGGTAGACATGATTGACAGGTAAACAAGTCAACCACAGCAACTGCTCAAAATATACATTAACACTATTCACCCAATCCATCTAGTGACTAAATCCAAAATGCCTTTTAGCTTGCCTGGCTTTCCTACACTGCTTGAATGAAAAGCTCAAATCCTCTGGATTCCTATTAGAAGTATTAACTCTTCCTGTATCCCTAAGAACTGTAGTCACTGTCAAACAAGAAAGTGTATGATATCAGGGTATGCTCATGAAATCCGGTTTGAAGATTTCAACCCAAAATGATTTTTCTATGAAAGTTTTAGTTCCCAACCATCGCTTTTCCTGATTCAAGATAGACAGTTTTATTACACTAAAAAATCAGAATATGATTAAAAAATGACTTATATTTCACGTATTTTTCTTACTTGCTCATTAGAGATAGTTTTATATGAACATCACTTGGAAGAAAATATTGATTTATAATAAGTTATCTTGGAGAATGCTTGGCTAAAATACCTTTGCTTGTGTACAGTACTTATATTGTTAGTAATGTTATTCACTTTTTCCTGTAAATAGGTTTTGGAAAGGAGAAGCAAGAATTCTTTAACAAGAAATGATATTGATATACGTATCTTTGGTCAGGCCTGAAATAAAAAAAAAAAAAAAACAAAAAAAAAATCTTGCCTGTAATCTTAATAGGACAATTATGCAAGTAAAGTGGAGTTTATTGTGATCTTCCTGTCCTTAAATTATTCATTTACAGTCTGTAGAGGGGTTCATATGCCCTTAGTCTAGTCACATTTCATTGTATGTTTGCCTGAAATACCTGAAAAATGTCTTAATCTGTCCATGTCAAAAATGGGATTTAGATAATTGTTATTAATATATCAAAGTTAGCAGAAAAGAAAATAATGAAATACACATTTTTTTTAAATCACATCCTGTAAAATATCTCAAGACAAGGGCAGGCCGCATGGGATAAAATGCTAAATGGGAAATTTCTTGTGTCCTTATCTTAAACTCATAGTGTGACAGTACTGTAGCATATTAATGGTTGTAAACTGATTTCTATGCATGTTTGATTTACAGTGGTTCATATTTACTTGAACAACTTACATTGTTTAAAAATCCTTTTGTCTCCTGCAAACGTTTATCCATTATACATAGATACATGTAAGGAAGCTACCCGTTTGAGAAAATCTTAGCTCAGAATCATAAGGAACAACAGCCTCCCAGTCCTGCTATATATATATATATTGCCTTGATATAACAAGCTCAAGTTTTCTGATGGGAAAACCACATAAGGAAGTCCTGATCACTCCAGCTTCATTACCAGTCCTACATAAGTAAAACATTATTCCATTTATTTACTGCCCAATCTAGTATTTCGTGCAGGCTCAATATGTTTTTGGAAAAAAAAAATGTTTTAACACATATTCCTGAAGGTATGTAACAGCATTTCTATCACTACTTATCAGGATTATTCTTTTTGAGATACTGCATTTAATTAAGTGAAATTTCTTCAGAACTCAAGAGAATTTGGTATAGTGCAGGCTAGAAAATAAAGGTAAAAAATCTATAATATATATTTATAAATGTCACCAGAAAAGATGATAAAGTATGTTATTTTATATGGTGCTGCAGTTTTAAAACCTTTATATTAATTTTTCATATACTGAATTACCAATTTAAATAAAAGGCCAGCAGATAATTGTATTCCTTTACTACGGGAACACTTGAACTAATTTAAAGTAATGCAGCAAATTATGTAAAACCATTTAGTCAAATATATTAGAGAGGGGTCAAACCTAGGGCAGCGCTATTTAAATCAAATTGAATTCCATCTTGCGAATGGATTTCAAATAGATTTTTAATTGCAGTATTTTGACTGCAGGGCATTATATCACATGCCTGTTGTACACAAGAAAAATCCACAAGAATCTCCTCCATCAGGACAGTGCCAGGTCTCTCTTCATTACAAATTTCTTTGTTATGATGCACAAAAATATGTTCTTGGCTTTTCATTTTTGCTCATTCTACTTATAGTTAATCCCTTAAGACAAACCCTGGATAAGTGACCCCTCTTCTATTCTCTTACTTCCATGTGGACTGCAATACCAGAAAGAAATGGAAAAGCCAGGTATAACCATGAAGAAAACAGAAAATTTACTATTTTTTGGATACATTTTGCTCTCTCACCCAGCCTTAAGTGAGTCACCCTTACCATCATTGGAGATCTAACCCCAGGAAAATACATTTTAAAGTACACTGTAAATGAAGAGATACTTTTATTTCCAGTAGTGATTCTGGAAAATGCCTTTTTAAAAAGCAAATGCTTCACAAAAAGCTGACCTGCAATATTTTTGAATTAAAGACAAAATCATATAATTCTTTTAAAAGCACAATGACAAATTCATCCTTGGAAATACCCTTCTGGACAGATAGCAATAAGTATCTAAATTAGTTTGTGAGCTTTCTGGACAAAACCTTTGCTGTTTGAATAATAATAGCAAATGTAACTGTTGGTTTCTCAATAAAAGAAGACTTGCAGAAAAGGTTTACTCTTAAAACATTGACAAATACATTATTTACTGTCCTCTTGTTTAAGATTAGTCTCGTGGCTTACAGTTCTGTTTCAGAGATCACTTGTTGCTTACAGTTGCTTACAGTTCTGTTTCAAAGAAACACTTTTTTCTTAAAGGCTATGAAGATCCATTGTGTATCTTGTATGATTTATTTGCTGTTCTTCCTAACACAGTACTCTCAGCGAAGCTTAGTATCATACAGAACTTTTGCATTGCTTGTGTGTCATAACTTCTCAAAACTATTTAGTCAGAAATTTGCTTTTAATATCTTTATAAAGGAATTTAAACTCATGTTAATGATCCTAACAAGTAGAATCATAGAATTATAGAGTATCCCAAGTTGGAAGGGACTCATAAGGATCATCAAGTCCAACTCCTGGCACCACACAGGTCTACCCAAAAATTCAGACTATATGACTGAGCACAGTCCAAATGCTTCTTAAACTCCAGGAGGCTTGGTACCATGACTATGTCCCTGGGGAACCTGTTCCAGTGCGCAACAACCCTCACAGTGATGAACCTCTTCTTGATATCCAGCCTGAACCTCCCCTGTCACAGCTTGACACCAGTCCCTCAGGTCCTATCACTGGTCACTAAAGAGAATAGATTGGCAGCTGCCCCTCCATTCCCCCTCATGAGGAAGCTGTAGACCATGATGAGGTTTCCCCTCAGCCTTCTCTTTTTCAGGCTGAACAGGCCAGGTGACCTCAGCCACTTCTCGTACATCTTCCCCTCTAGGCCCTTCATCATCTCAGTAGCCATTTTCTGGACATTCTCCAACAGTTTCACATCATTTTTGTACTGTGGTGCCCAGAACTGCAAACAGTACTCGAGGTGAGGCCACACCAGCGCAGAGTAGAGCGGGATAATCACTTTCCTCGACCAACTAGCAGTGCTATGCTTGATGCATCTCAGGATACGGTTGGCCCTCCTGGCTGCCACGGCACACTTCTGGCTCATATTCAACTTGCTATCAACCAAAACCCCCAGATCCCTCTCTGCAGGACTGCTCTCCAGAGTCTCATCGCCCAGTCTGTACATAGAGGCAGGGTTGCCCCTTCCCAGGTGCAGGAAAAATTTGTTCTTGTTAGACTTCATGCGGTTGGTGATTACCCAGTTCTCCAATAAAAACATAAAGGACGCTCACAAAGCCTCCCAGAGCTGGGCTCAAACCTGCAACCTTGGCCCTTAGCTGGGTGGGAGGTGAGTGTCACAACTGCTGTGCTTTGTAAACCTGATTTTTAAATTCATTCTGGTTGGGTGGAAACTACTAGTAGAAGATGCAAGTGCTGCAGCTTCTCCCAGAGACAGCAGCAACAGCAGGGCTTTCAAAAATGGCACCTTCAAGCACAGATTTTAGAACTGGGCATAATTCTGGGTATACCAAACTGGTGGCATCCAGTTCCAGTGCAAGGCTGGTGATGGCAGATCTGCCACAAGTTTTTACAGTGAAGAAGTGACCATATTATACAAACAGAGGATAACAAAAACACCAAAGAATGTGGGTGTGAAAGACAACAAATCAGGAAAATGCCTAAATCCATACTAAATTTTATATTAAAAAACAAAACAAAGAAAGCAAACAAAACAAAACAAAACAAAACAAAACAGTATCTTCCTTGAATTGTTGTCATCAAGAAAAAATAAATAAATATATATATGAAAAATCCAGAAAGAAGACAAATAATTAATCTTTCATTCTTGTCTTTCCATGTGAATGGATACACAAATCATCTGAATCAGTGAGATTTAAATGGCTCAAGTATACTGCATTGTAAATATTTGATTCCTAAACCAAAGTTCAGTTAGCTACATGGGACTTCTTTAAAGTCAAGCTCCTAGCATAACAGATCTGGCCCTTCCTTTGTCTACAGATTGTGCATTGGTCACCAAATAAATTTGATACTGAAAGTGGCTGTTTGAAATTCATCATATAAATGTTCTGATATACAATAAACATTTATATATTAAATTTATGTTGTTTGCTTGACAGACTTGAATCAAAGGAGCCTTTTCTGTCCGTTGGGTAAGTAGTAAACTGTATATTTCAATGGTTATTTATATAATCATACCATATAATTTATGGAATAACATTGATCATAAACATCCTTTTTCAACATTTTGTTTATTTACTATACCGATTTACTATACCTAATCTTAGAAAATGTATATATCAACATTAATATATATTAAAATGTAGACAGCAGTTGTGGATATCTTCTTTATGAAAACATTACTAAAAAAAACATGTTTTCACTAATCAAAATTGATACAAAATACAAAAATGTAAGAGATAAATGTTGCACCAAAAACTATTTGTTGTTTTTTTGTTTGTTTGTTTGTTTGTTTTTTCACTCATCTTTCAGTCAGAAAGCATTTCAAATATACCACTTATCTAATCCAATGACTGAGGAATTGATAGTTTATTTTAAAATAAAAATTCATTGGTTCTTTAGTAACAGGGGAAAAAATGTAAAATAGAAAATATATTTTAGCTTAATTATAGATCACATTTACAATGATTTACCTATTACAGCTATTAACTCCATAGTTGCATAGCCATGTAAACTGTTATATAGTGTTCATAGTAAAGTAATTAACTTATCTTTCTAAAAACATAGAATCATAGAATCATAGAATATCCTGAGTTGGAAGGGACCCTTAAGGATCATCAAGTCCAACTCTTGACACCGCACAGGTCTACCCAAAAGTTCAGACCATGTGACTAAGTGCACAGTCCAATCTCTTCTTAAATTCAGACAGGCTCGGTGCAGTGACCACTTCCCTGGGGAACCTGTTCCAGTGTGCAACCACCCTCTCTGTGAAGAACCCCCTCCTGATGTCAAGCCTAAATTTCCCCTGCGTCAGCTTAACCCCGTTCCTGCGGGTCCTGTCACTGGTGTTAATGGAGACAAAAAAACAATTTAACATGTTTGTTAAATTGGGATATTCTAAAAACATATCATTCTTTTAAAAAATGTAGTTCATTATGTATATATATGAAAGGTAAATATCCATATTTTACTTCTGAGTTTGAAGTTCACTTTTTATTTACTATTTTCTGTTTAGCTTCTTTAAAACTTTCTTGTTTCCTAATATTTCATTACCATTTCATTGTTCTTCAGAACTGTATCACTTCTCTTCATTCTCCTTTTTCTTGGTTCACAACACCATATATTTCATGCTACCGAGAACATAAACTGCAGATAAAAGATGCCAGTGCAAAATAGCCATTTTAATTAATGGCTTGTTGATGGTAGTTAATACTACCAAGTAATCATCAGTAGCTTCTATATTGTTGTATTGCAGATCAAAATATAATTGCAGATCAAAAAACTGCTACAGGTTCTGAAGTCTGAATTAAAATTAGTGAACAAAGTGTATTCATTATCAACACAGAAACAACATACCACCAGCATATGCAATATTGGGATATGTCCCAGTTTTTGCAGCATAAAGTAACTTTGGCTTGCCTAAGCACATTTTAAATTAATTGTTTGTCATTTCCATTTTCTATCAGGACAAAATCATTGAAGTGTAAAAAAAAAACAAAACTAAGTGTAGTGAAATTCTGATCAAATCTGGGGGGAATGTGGAGAATGAGGAGATGTTCCTGATGTTTTGCATGCTTTGAAATGGCCAAATTCATTACCAAATTCACCCACTTCAGTTATTACCTCTCACTATTCCACTATGCATCTCCTATTATGTAGCTATTATTTTGATGTCTCCACTCCTGTAAGGAAGTGATTAACTTAAACTCTCAACTATTATGATTAAAAAAACAAACAAACAAACAAACAAACAAAAAAACAGGAAGCATATAAAAGGAAATGGTTGTGTTAGTAGTAATAACTAGTAATAGTAATTATCACAAAATAAATAATAAAATAATTTTGTATTTTGTAGCTTGTTCCATGATTTTAAGAATTTTTTTCAACTTTAAGACACTTGCGGATGAGGACCAAGGAGGAAATACTATGTTTTAGATTTGGGTTTGTCTCCAGATGAGACAGGTGGTGGCCATGTTGCAAATGCATGTTACCTTCACATAGTCATTGTATGTGACTTTACTGGTAAACTGGATTCCTCTTAGGAATTGTAATTTGAGTAGACTTAATCTCTTCACAGAACTTCCCAGAAGTTTTCCTGGAATGTACATGAATTATTCTTCTAAAATCATAATGATTGAACATGTAAAAATTAGTCCCCACCTCTGTGCTACTTTTGCCTTTCACAACTCCATTTTCTCAACCCCAAAGGAAGATTTTACCAGAGGCAAGAGCAATGTGCCCTGAAGAAAGGCCTAAGCAAACACACCTTCTCGGTACCGTCAGAGAGATGCTCCTTCTAATCCCACAGTAATCTGGGGATTCATTTTTTCTGGGTATGAGCTATAGTGTTGAGACCTGTATCTAAGGCTTTAACCCACACTAACAACTGCAACAATTGGGCCTTTAAAACAGAGCATTTGTGGAAGAAATAAAATTTAAAATAAAATAAAATAAAATAAAATAAAATAAAATAAAATAAAATAAAATAAAATAAAATAAAATAAAATAAAATAAAATAAAATAAAATAAAATAAAATAAAATAAAATAAAATAAAACAGCAGCTGGGAGAGAAGAGTGAGAAAATGTGAGAGAACCAGGCCTGCAGAGACCAAGGTCAGTGCAGAATGAGTGTAGGAGGTGCTCCAGGAACCAGAGCCAAAGTTCCCCTGAGGTCTGTGGAGAGGCTCATGGTGGAGCATGCTGTCCTCCTGCAGCCCATGGGGTACAATGGTGGAGCAGATCTCCACAATAAATTGCGTGTGATCCCTGTGATGAGTTTGTTTTACCCATGACAGTAATTGGTGAGTGATCTCCCTGACCTTATTCCAAAACTTTTTTTCATGCTATTTTCTCCCCAACCCCCCCCAACCTCCTCCCCATCCTTATGAGGAGGGAAATTGAGAGAGCAGCAAGGTGGAGCTGAGCTAGTTCCTGGTGTGAAACCACCACCCCCACGTTCCTTCACTACCTGCACAAAAGGAGGGAATAATTTTGCACTGAAATAGCAGTAACTTCTTTAATGTAGATCTCTAATGGTAGCAATGGTATTTGGTATATATATATATATAATATATATATATATAATGGTAGTAATCAGGAGCAATTCAATGAGTATGTGATCTATTTATATACAAGTATCTGAATTCAGTGATTTGATTTTGGGCTAGAATACAAAGTTGGATTTAAGATACATAATGTCTTTCTTTGTCTCTTAGAGGTTAAAACAAAATCCTTAGGAAATGCTGAAACCTCTCTTAATAGTTCTGAAGGCTGAGTGTTAATCTGTAGAAGAGCATAATTCTCCCTACCTGTATTATTTCAACACTTCTATGGTTTTGTGTCCTTATTCCACCTTAATGAACAAGATACCAAATTGTCTGGAGTTTTTTTCCTCTTATGCTCATGTAGGGTTAGAGTAAAAAAGAATTTGTGCAGATAACCAGAAGAATTCTTGCCTGAAAGAATTTGCCATCAGAGACAACTGTTCTGTTAAAACGTGAATTTGTTTTTAGGTTAGAAAATGGTTTCATCAAAGTGAAGAGTGCTAACAATGCATCAAATTAACCTCATGCTGAAGTCTTTGAAAGAGTCAGACCTAGATAGACCAAGCAGGTCAAGAAGTAGGAAAAAAAAAAAAAAAAAAGGTACTGCAAAAATGACAGCCCACTTGTACTAAGTTCATCCCACTTTATGATCGGGTGAACAAAGGATGTACAATATGCAAAAAAAAAAAAAAGAAAAACATTTCAAATCACAGAATGGTTGAGGTTGGAAGAAGTGTCTGGAGGTTATCTGGTCCAATCCATGGACTCAAGCATGGATACTTAGACCAGGTTGCCCAGGACCATGTCCAGACAACTTCTGAAGATTTCCAAGGAGACCCTCTCTAGGCAACCTGTGCCATTGCTCAGTCACCTGCACAGTAAGAGCCACCTGACAACAATTTTAAAATGATACACATTTGTTCTCCATATTTAGGGGTTGTTTTTAATAATAATGAAGTACAATTATCCCTTCAACAAGGGATAATTTCTAGATGATTAGATTGATAATCCAGTTCCTAACTATTCAAGTAGTTATTTCATGGAAGCTGATTCCTGGTAACTATCTCCATGTGTAAGATAGTTACACATAGTTACACTCCCTGATAAATTCCAGATAATATCGTGTGCAGATTTGTAATTGATCATCAGTCTGAGCCATAATATTCAAAACTCATTTTGTAGGATAAAGCCATTGTAGTGTCTTATAAAACCTGTAATAGTATTATATTGTCAAGAGAGATCATAATTATTTTGTAACCTTCTTACACAGTAGAAATTTTTTGAATTACTTGTTTGTAGCTAACTGCAATCCTATGTAGAAATAACATCTAGACTTTAATTTAAAAAGGTAGTTAAAATTAAATTCCTTTTGTTAGGAATTAATCAGTCTACTTCCAAAATATTCAGGTTCTTTCAATTCATGGCTAGAGCTTTTTTTCAGACACTAGGTTATAAGCCACAAAGGAGAATGTAGACACATCATCTCTTGTACAACAAATACCATAACACTTCTCCCCATTGTGATTATCAGATAACACCAGCAAAAGGAGCAGACATTTTTCCTTCTGTTCCCATCTGACTTTTGAAGACAGATAACTCAGAAAATTTTCTTTCAGTGGAATGAAAAATAGAAAAAGAAGATATAGTGAAAGCATTTTGCACTGTTAACATTAAACCAACGACACTACCAAGATTAAAGTAATTTTGTAACTGTCATTCTTATGCAGGTATTCAGGAGTTGCACTTACATGAAAAGTGTGGGAGGACTGCACACACTTGATAATTATTTAAACTTTGGTCACAAGCAGTAGTCAGGAGACTACCTGTGATGAGGCTGTCCAAGTAGTCCCCAGAGAGACAGCAGGGATCTGAGGGCCATTAGCTCATATGGAAAGCTGTGAATTTTTATGTGGAAGATGCTGAAAATCTATATGCTTTAATTTCAAGCCATATTACTAATACACTTCTCTTCCAGTAATTTACTCAGAACCATAAGAATTAAGCTATACATAATTACTTTCTTTCAGTTTTTACAATACTCTGAAACAGTGGGTGAATGATCAGTTTTATAAATTTATAAAAGTTTGTTGTTTGTTTTTTCTTTAAGATACTTCTGAAGAAGAGATTATGAAGTCACAGTAATACATGCTGGCCTGTTACAGCTAGTCCATTTCTTAGTGTTTTTGTGTCATTGCTCAGTGTTTAAAGATTCCAGATGAGTTTTTCTGCTCATCTGTAATCCAAAAAATTTCTCTTTGGTCTCTCTATTTTCCTGATCTTTTTCCTTCTACTCCCTTTATACTTTCACACACACAAATATATATATATCACTTAGAAATATACTAATATATTTGGAAAAAAAAAAAAAAGTATTTTCTTAATTCTATTAACTTTTATTAGAAACAAATGCAAAAAATATGAACCTTAATAAATTCCTTTTCCCCTCTCTGATCTTAATTACATCAGCAATAATGTGATTCATCATCAAGAAAGGCAACAGAGCATGAGATCACTTTTTTCTCTTCTGGTTATTCTGTTTGCCTTTCCCTTTTATTTACTGTCTGTAATTTCTGTCATCCAAAAATACCATTACTATTTCTAAGAAAACAATATATATTGAGGTCATTTATGTTCTGGGTTAATGTTCGACTGTTCCTCAGTACTAAGTATCTGCAGTCTTACATGTACCTATGTACAAAGTGGGATGGTCTCTAGAAGAGGGAAAATTATCTTTAGGAGAATGTTTCCAAAATAAGGTAAGGAAGAATAAATATTTTAGAAGAAAAGGAGAAGGGAAGGGAAGGGAAGGGAAGGGAAGGGAAGGGAAGGGAAGGGAAGGGAAGGGAAGGGAAGGGAAGGGAAGGGAAGGGAAGGGAAGGGAAGGGAAGGGAAGGGAAGGGAAGGGAAGGGAAGGGAAGGGAAGGGAAGGGAAGGGAAGGGAAGGGAAGGGAAGGGAAGGGAAGGGAAGGGAAGGGAAGGGAAGGGAAGGGAAGGGAAGGGAAGGGAAGGGAAGGGAAGGGAAGGGAAGGGAAGGGAAGGGAAGGGAAGGGAAGGGAAGGGAAGGGAAGGGAAGGGAAGGGAAGGGAAGGGAAGGGAAGGGAAGGGAAGAAATATTGCAGAAACATAAGAATATAATAGAAAGTCCAGAGGAAAAAAAAAAATACAAAAAAAAGCAAAAAGGGAGATATTTTCTTACAATGGGAGGGAAGGAGAGAAGAAGGTTAGGAGAGGAAGGAAGGAAGGAAGGAAGGAAGGAAGGAAGGAAGGAAGGAAGGAAGGAAGGAAGGAAGGAAGGAAGGAAGGAAGGAAGGAAGGAAGGAAGGAAGGAAGGAAGGAAGGAAGGAAGGAAGGAAGGAAGGAAAGAAGGAAGGAAGGAAGGAAGGAAGGAAGGGAGGGAGGGAGGGAGGGAGGGAGGAAGGAAGGGAGGGAGGGAGGGAGGGAGGGAGGGAGGGAGGAAGGAAGGGAGGGAGGAAGGGAGGAAGGAAGGGAGGAAGGAAGGGAGGGAGGGAGGAAGGACAATTTTTTCAGAGTATGAAGTCTTACTGTGCAACAGCACTATTTACTTCAAACACATTATTGTTTTTTTTTTGTTTGTTTTTCTGTTTTGGTTGGTTGGTTGGTTTGGTTTGGTTTTTGGTTTTGTTTTATTTTAAACAATCAATAGTCACTGCTCTAGGAGTTGCTAAATCAGTGCGGAGAGTTGTGGGTTAGCACAGTACTATCCCTTCCTATTTCTTCAGCATTGCTCCTTAGCCCACCAGTCTCTATGGGCTGCTGCAAATACACACAGCTGACCCTGGCAGGCTAGCAGGCACATGAAATGATTTCATAAAGACCTAACTCCATACTCACAAGAACACTTCTGAAAATTGCTAGGAGAGTTTTTCAACCTTAGTACAGCTATTGCAGGCTTTCTTTATTTTCACAGCTTTCCTGATCATTTTGAAGAAGTTCTAATTCAATATCTTTCCTTTGATAAATGTAATGAAAAATGCAATAACTTTAAAGTTTGATGTTTTGAGTCTATGATGCTGTTCAAATCAGTTGACCTGTAGTTGCTCATTGCTGTTCACACTGCATTGTTTTTACTATTTTTGTATAACAATTGAAACCCTTCTTAAAATTAAATTCCCAGTGTGTTAGGCTTTGTACAAATATTCAGAGAATTTCTGATGGCCGATCCCTGTGATTCAATGTTTGAAATCAGCTTAATTTTTTAATAGCAAGTGAGATCTGAGATTTGTCTATCTACCTAACATGCTATTAACTTTTTTGCCTTTTCTATCAGAATCAGCCCCACGGCTTTTTCCAAAGAGATGTTTTTCTTTGGAAGTTGACAACCCATGATCATAATAGCAAAGAGCAAGTTGTCTTGCTTCAGAAGTTATTGCTCTAGACCAGTCTCTATCTATGCTGGCTTTCAAAAATGACTTGGTGCTTTAAACTTTGACATTCTCTTAAGAAGCCCTATTAAGATCACTTCTAAATATCCTAATTTAGGTTTTGTTTTATCTCTTCTTACCCTTCTGTTTAAAAGCAAATATAACAAAAGCAAATATAACATACCAAAAAACAAGACACACGTCAAACAGTGCTAACTCTTCTGGCCAACTGGCTAGTAAGAAAGAAGAAAATTAGGGAGACAGATGAAAGAACATAGTATTACCTAGAGGTTTTTCTAACACAATTTTTCTTTGCAATATAAAATTCTGAAACATATAAAATTCTGAAACATTTTAAAAAGGTCATGTTTTCCCTTCTTGTGTTCTCACTACAGTATGTAACCATGCTTTCTGAGTATAAAGAGGATTGTCTTTTCTCTTCCCTGTTGCAGAGGTTGTGTTGAGGGAGATGAAGGTTACTGATGTGAACAGTGATAGGGAGAGGAAGATTTTTTTTTCTTAATTCTATACTGGTTTTACCTTTGATAATTTCACTACAGTGTTGTGTAAAGATAACTGCATCGCAAGAGTTGATGGTGGAAGAAATGGAAGATATCTTCCAGAGAGGTTCTTGTGTCCCCATCCACTGAGGTTTTCAAGTGCAGCTAGGAAAAGCCACAGCTCACCTGGTCTAGCCCTGGATATAATTCCACTTCGGGCAGGAGGCTGGACCAGAAATCATCTAGAAGTGCCTTCCAGCTCTATGAATAGGCAGGGAAGGCATGTGACATTGCTATTGGACACATGGCAGCATGCAGTGATACTTTCAGCCTCAGACTCTCTTCTGTAAGATCAGAAGAATAGCCAATCATTCCAACGTATTAAGTTTATTTATAGGAGAGGCACATCAGAGAGGAGCATTGTTAACAGAGCAAATTGGAGCTCATACTTCCCTCTCATATTTGTTACATGTTCTTAAAAGTTATTAAGCTTCAAGCTAGAAGACATTGTCTGTAGTATTGTTCCATCAATGGCCTTGTGTATGATACTAAAGAATGATAAAACACGGCTTGCCTTATTGCATTGCCCAGATATACATTAGCATGCTCGTTTGAAATAAATCAAGATCAGAACATGTTTTGATACAAGGCAAAATTTCAGTTGACAAGATAAGTCATTTCATAGTTTTCTACAAATTTAGTTTAACCTGAGAGTCCAGAGAAATCAGAACCCATCTACAGACCACTTTGCACCTACGTCATTATCATGCCTTTACACACCTTAATTTGAAAAGAAATAGGGTTGTATTTATAGCATTTAGGTTCATATTCAATATGTTCTGCTTATCCAAACTGCTGTAGAATTTGAGAATGAGGGTGTTGGTTTGGGCTTTTTTTTTTTTCCCCTTAGTTCCAACTATAAACTATGGTTCAAAAGCAATTAGCAGTTATTCATTGAGTTTGGGTTTGCTTGTTTCTTTTTTATCTCATAGTCAGGCTGAGTTCTTTGAATTTTTATCATTCTTCAGGCTAAAATGCAGATCTGCTGACATCAGCCACGCACTTTCCCATTGGTGCACACATATAGCTGTAACAGGTTGTAACAATTTTGCTGAAAAAAATGAATTAGGTAATAGACCGTCTTGCCACTACTGTGCCAAGAGATTTATTGCTAACACGTTTAATTAATTACTTTTATTTGTAAAGTCTTCAATTTTAGTTCTGAATTCATGTGAGGATTAGTCTTGTTCAATAAAAATAATTTCTTCACAATCACATGTTAGAGTAGAATTAAAAGCTGGAGTATGTGCCTTAAATGTGAAGTAGGAAAGTCAGAGTAGAACTGTCATGCATGAACAGCAACTTGTAGTTTGTACTGCCATGGTAGTGATTCTGTAGCTAAAGCTAAAGCATCTTTTTAATTTAAAAAGTATACAGCCATTTCCAACAAATAGTTACTGATTTTTTTTCCTTTTCACTTGATTGTGATGTCTTATACCAAAAACAAACAAACGAACAAAAAACAAACTTTTCTGAACTCTCTCACCCTTGGACCTTGCTGACCTAGTAAGATTGGGAGGCTGAATTAGCTGTTGTCCCATAGTACTAGTATCAAATATTTTCATAGTCAGACAGATAGACCCTAGAAAGTACTTGTAAGTCACAGCAAATTAGAATTTTTATCAAAAGCAATCATTTACCAAAAACGTACCTACTAGTGTTGTCCTCATTTATTCTCTTTCCACTTAAATCAAGGGATAGAAAATAAATATGGGTTTTCGGCAACACTATGAACAACAAGTAGTCAAAATGAAAAATTACCAGTTTTCAGATGGCATTTTTTCTATGAACTATTTGTTGACTATCCGAAAATAATGAACGCCTTTCACAGAAATTAGGATCAATACATACAGGAGGAAAAACGAAGCATTTCTCAAGTAATGTAATTCTTACTGCAGAGCTATGCCTTTCAGTCATACATGATGTACAGGAGGATATGCAAATTATATCTTCTAAGGCAGTGGAATTAGTGAAACAAAACTGTAGGTTTTTATTGCAGCTTATGTAGCAGTATTGTGCCAAAGTGTTCACATTTCTTTAGTAGAGATGGAAATACCAGAGAGGTGTTGAATAAGGTTTTGTTTCCTTGCAAAACTAATCTTTTTATACACATGCACGCATGCACACATATTAATCATGATTACATTTTAAATCTAGAATCAAATACCATTTGGTTTCAAGCAGACCTTGTCTAGATGTCAGTAGTTAGGTATATTTCATGTTCTGGCTGATATTTTATAGACTATAAAACTGTCTTTCTGTGTAGAGCATTCATAGAAAAATAACATTCTAGTCATGTAAGTCATATAAGGGTGAGTAATGGTAATGTGGTTTTGCAGAAAGAAAGGAAAAATTGTGTGAGAGGAGTTTAGCAAGATACAAGAAGGAGGAGAGAGAGAGAAACATTAACAGTTTCAATTCCTTCACAGCATTGTGGTTTGGGAAGAGATGCTGGAGGCAATTCTGAGAACCAAATTGTTATGGTAGGTTAATTCAATAGACTATAAAAAAACAAAATTAGTCTAAGATGTGTCTGTACTGTTAACTTCTAATGTACATTTCCCAAAGTGATAAAACACTTGAAATGAAACTTTCTATAAATGTTTACTAGCGCTGATGCATACCAGTGCAAGAACAGCCCTAGTCTGACAAGAAGAACCACTCAGCTCAGAGTGGTTCTTCCACTCTAAAAATAGAGTCCTATTTTTAATTTTTATATACATACAATCATCATTCCCAAGTTTGGTAAGACTAAACAAGAATTCATAAATGTTCTTCTCAAACAGGAATAGAATGTATTTTAAATTCTCATTTTGTGGCCATTGAATGTGATGTCTTATGCACAAACATTGGTATTATGTTCTTAACAGACAATAACAAATAGTTAATGAAACTGGTCTACTATTGGAGGGAAGTTGCTAAAATGTGAATCTGTGCAACTGTTTCTTTGGAGCTTAAGACTCATATGAATGTCTTGCAATATCCAGGGAGTGGAAGAGAGAAGGTGGAGGGAAGTTCATATAAAATAAATACTGAACTCCCCATTATTTTTTTTAATATAACTGTCAAACTGTAAATCATTAATTTGACTTCAGTTACACTACCAAATTGTGTGAGAGTAACATGATTTCAAAAGGTGATGACTGTATTTTAAGGAACTTAGGGAAAAACAGGTTAAATCTGAAGCCAGATACATAACCTGATTAAACTCGTCACCAGATATGTGAATCCAAAATTATTGAATGAGGAAGAAATTAAAAATATAATATCATGTATTGTCAGATGGCCTCGAGGTAAATCCTAGAGCAGAACAAGCCCTTACAGAGTGGAAGTAACTAGAAAGAAATGGACCACTTAAAGCAGTACACAGCTTGCACTGTCTTCCCCATACAACCAGAAAGCAGAAGTACAACTGTATTAGGAAACTTGAGAAAGATCCCTCCCTAAGCTGGAAAGACATTCCAGTTCATATGTATTTTCTTAAAAAAGGTGTGGAACTTCAGTTATTTTCCATCATACACAGCCAGCTCAACACTAGAGGGTTGATAAGCCAAGTGGCGAGCCTTGAAAGTCTGTTGACGCTAGAACATGCTAAAAAAAAAAAAAAAATCGTTATGGAGCTTCTGTAAGGAGAATAAGGTATTTTGGCTACCCTTGCCATATACATAACCTGTCTCTGCAAATTAGAAAAAAATATGTAGAAAGTTTTCAACTAGATGAATCATACTCTAGTCATGTCAGTGTGACAAGAAATCAGAAGCTCTAAGTCATGTTCAGAGTTGTATAAGGAAACAACAATACCAATAGCATGAGAATTCACCAGGCTGTTTTGCCACACATTAGACCTGGATGAATCATCTGGGACACAAAAAACTCTTTCCCTTATGCAAAAAAATATAATGGAAAAAATCCATAAGTGTTTTTAAAATTAATAGTTATATCTGATCCCTTGATTTCCACAACCTTATTATGGATTTACTGTGAGGTAGTTTAGAGTGGTGCCATTTGAATTCTCTTCTGTAACTCAAAAGGTCTTACACTGTTATTCCAGAAATTCCTTAGCTTGTGATCTTTTTATTCCTTTATAGAAAAGAAATCTTGCTTTCTTCACTGTGTATATAGAAAGTGAACAGACATGCCTTTCCAGAACACCGAAGTATTAAGAGGCACAGATTTGTCAGGAAGCAAGGGAAGTGTAGGCAACACTGTTAGCAGTGGTCTAGAGGATACACAACTAGTTGTGTGATGCACAGTCACACTTCCACTCATCTCTGTTGAGGCTGGAATTGAGTCTGGTCCTGTGCCGAGGTAGAGATCCATATGCCCTTTCCTTGTCCATCTATCATGGAAATTATGGCACAACTGGTCAGGAGTACAAGAATGCTTTCACAGATTCACGGTATCTGTTATTTCCATTTACCTTGTAACTTCACTTGCAAAATGTACTCTTGGAATGGACAGTAAAAATAGCCAGTACATCTTGTTTTTACAAGCCATACTCATGACACTGACAGTTCTTTTTATTTTGCTGTTTTAAACTTTGAGTTATTCAATCAAAAAATAATAATAATAATAAAATAAAATATGTGTGTAAATTTATTGTAAATAAGAACAGAATTAAATTTAATTTAAACCATCTTTACAGTTTTAGAAGAGGAGGAGAGAAAAGTATGTAACAATTTTCTAGATATATTATTTTTCTTTATATAAACTCTGACATTGTCACAATGTAATTGATTAATCTTTCGTGAACTGTGCCTTTCTTTTTCATTCAGTGCTTCTAAGACTGCTTCTCTGGAAAGTACATAAAGTTTCCAGAGATCTGTTTTTGTAATCTTAAGTGGTTAGTCTTTCAGCTCCAGTGCTACCAGTGTGATTTTAATTTATCAATCTGCTGTTCAGTAGAATGTCGTAGAAACACTTCAAAGCCTAAACCCATCACTTATTCCTACACCTGTCAATGAGAGCCTTCTGTACTTGTCAAACCAAGTTAAATGACACTCCTGCAATGTATACAATATTGCTAATAAATTGGATAATCAATCACATGTGCATGGTTTGACAGTAGTACCTTGAATACACTGAATTTAAAATGCATTTTTAAGAAGCAAGACTCATTATTCTTGTACTAGGAAAAAGAAAAAAAGAGGAAAAAAAAAAAAAAAAAAACACATATGGGCATCAAGAATTTCCTAGTCAATCTATACAATTAAAGGACACCTTGGGAAATGGTTCAGCCACTTGACACTGGAAAGCTTTTTCATTACCTTAGTATAATGTTCCCATGAGAAACATAAGTAATTCGAGATTACTTTAGATGACAGAAAATACTTTAACAGCCAGAGGAGAAAGGACAGGGAAACATTAAGTAGATTTATTCAGGTTTCTTTCTGTAGAAAAGCTACATTGCAGTATTTTGTTTTTAAAAAGCATCAGGCTAACAATGTTAAGTATGGACTGTCCCTGCAGGCACAAGAAGTAGTTTTTGCTAGGAGTAATACTGAGCATTTAGTAGTACAGAAAATTGTTTGGGCTAAATTTCACCTTGAACTTCCGTTATCACTCATGCTATTTGGCTGCCATAAATCACTCCCAGATGATCTCCAGAGTCTGAATATTAATCTTGATGTCTTCACTATCATGTGCTTTCCTTAATCCTCTACAGGGAAAGGTCTAAATGACTAAATTACTTGATTGTGCATGGGCTGTTTTGAACATTTGCCCAGGTTTTGCATCAAATTCAGGTTGGAGAGTAAGTTCAGAAATTACCCCAAAATACATTTCATTGGGAAAATAGTTTGGGGGAGAGAGGACAAGCATAAAGAAGGGAAGTACTGAAGATGAAAAAAAAATACAGCCTAATCATATTGCAGATAAATTCTGCCTAGTGCCTCCAGAATGATACTTTGATGAGTACAGGAAATGACGTACTGTGTGTAAGTCAAACTACTTTACAAGTTTGACTTACACAAGTACACAAGTTTGGCTTGGGAAAAATGTACCACTTTGGACTAAGATTTCCCAACAGCTTTTCAGTTTTACAGAAAATAAAATAATCATAATCATAATCTCCATTTACAGTACTATATTCCTTTCTGTACTTTTTAATATCTGATTCAACACCTTCCCACCTCAGAAAAGTAAATAAATAAACAAAAAATCCAAAGCAACAACAAAAGAAAACAGATACTATCTTGAACTTATTAATTGAGTGGACACACAGGATAAGAATAATATTTCATTAACTTTACAAAATTATTATGAAGATTGATCTGTAATTGAAATATGCAAATAGTAGGTTATATCTAATTATTTGCCATTTTGGGACAAGTATTTAGGTGTTAAGCTGTTTTTGTTGTTGTTGTTTTTAACCTTACCTATTTGCCATCATAACTGCAATATGGAAATGAATGTAAAATACTTTTCTGTAATGACTTGTCCTCATCTGGCTTCCTCTTTTTTTTTTTTCTTTTTTTTTTTTCCTGTAAACCTAAAAGAATTTGTTAGCTGAAGGAATCACTGACAAAATTTTGTTAGCAACAAGCAGACTCTGGAGACTATTGTCTTTCTCTGCAGAATATACGGCCTAAACTGCAAAACAAAATGCCCTTTCAATTCTACCAGCATTTTCAACCTTAACTAATATTAAGATTGGATTATTTATAAATTAAAGGTAGGATTCAGCCCACACATTCCCCTAGCTTTGGAAATGTAGTGAGTTAATCAATTAACAGGTTAATTAGCATCATTTAAATTATTTGGGGAATATAGGTAACCATCCACTGAAAAGTGGCCTGAAGTCTCTGCTATTTTTTTTTCAACAGCTCACTGAAGTCATTGCAGTCTGACTGATTTTCTAACAGGAAAACTTTCCATCTCCCATTGCTTATTCCCCAAATCATCTAGTTATGCTCTCTTCAACTTTTTTTTTTTTTTTTTTTTTTTTTTTTTTTATATCATGCCAGCTTAGACTGATTCTCTTTTGCACTCAACAGGAGCAATTTCTAGCACTCTTTTTACATGACAAGAGAAATGATTTTACAAGTGACTGGAATACTAGATTCAACCATTACATTGATATATGTCTCCTAAAAAGAATTTGATTGAAGGAATATTGCTTTTGTATTTAATATTTTTATCCAGCCCTGACAACACAGAAGCAATTGGCAGTATAAATGGTGATAGTACTGTCAATTGAATTAAGATACATTATGCCTGGTTTGTCAACATTTATGATTTAGAAATACATCTCTGTACCTATGGAAAGAAAAAGTGATATTAGCTAAGGGTGACTCACATGCAAGACAAAATACCTTGTTGCCATGAAAATAGCATAAGCTCTTTCTGCTGTTCTGCATTAACTCTTCTAAAATCAGAATAACTTCACTGCAGTTAGTTACACTAACTAGTGCTGGGAGCAAAGTAAATTAAAACAGGGTGTGGCTGTTAGTTTGTAAATATCTACCAATGGGCATACAACAAAGAATGCAAGAAAAGCTACATTGTGACAATATATTTTCAATATACGATATCATCAAATAAAGACATAACATCTAGAAGTTTCAGAGATGCAAAAGTGTAATTTTGCATTTGCCTAACTGACATATGCAACTGCAGATGTGAATAGGACAGTTGAATGTATACAGCATTATAGCTCTGAAAATCTGGTCTTTGGGGAATGCTTTATTCTTCAGGCACACTGAATTTAAAGCAGGCTAATAGTTAAGTGAGATGAAGCTAAAAGGGACAATTTGTACAAGATTGTCTTGTTGATACTGGGTTAGAAAAAGCAACTACGACTTTTGCTTAACAGAAACACATTTTATTGATGAGTTTTCCTAGCCTCAGTGTGAGCATTAGGATGTCTTACTGTCTTCTGCCTTAATAGTAGCAGCATGCACACAGGTCTGCTGCTAAAGCTGCAGAGGTGGCATATGTTTGTGGGTAAGTAATCTGCCTGTTTACAGCGTCATTATGAAACTGCTGACTCCACCAGTTCACAGGCTTGTTTAAACCTTTCTCTGCTTCTGACTTGCTGAGTGTTTGGTATTCCACACTGCACGAGTGATTTCTTGCAGCCTCCATAACACAGGTTGGTGGGTTGCTAAGGAATAACTCTCAAGAGGTTAAAAGCCCTGCAGTCACCTTGATCTCAGTGCCAATGATTATCTGTGCTAATTTTCTGCTTCATTTTTTATACCACAGCACTGAGCAAAGCTTATGTCTGTCCCTTTGCATAAGTGCAAATAATTACATCTGTACATAGAGAGATGTACTAGTTGCTTTCACAGTGTAATTTCTTCATCATATCATTACAAGTGAAACATTGTCATTCAACTTAAAAATAAAAAAATAAAAAAGTTAAAAGGACATTGATATTGATTTGAAAATCAGGAGATTTATTTCTCCTAGGTCATCCATTTGGGGTTCTTTTCTTTGCCTGTGGCTCGCAGCCTTTACAGTACACATGCAAGACAACTGCTTCAGAATGAAGAGCACTAGGAGTTGCCTTCATAAAACCCCAGACCTCTAACAGTTTCACATGATGTCTTGTATCCATGGGCTGTTAACCCAGCAGTCAAAGCAAAGGGCACTTAATCCCAGTTAACACTGCTACTGCATTGCCTGTGCAGTAAAGTTTTACTCTATGTCTGCAGGTAAAGTTTTAGAGAGGGAAAAACAGATCCAGACCATGGGTATAATCAAGGATCCACAACAAGATTTTCCAAAGCTTTAGACCTACACTCCTTTATCATTCCTATTCCATAAGGACCAGCGCTTACAGATAAAGGTTCTACAATGCTATTCTCCTTCCATTATTTTAATAGATAGCATAGAAGAATAAATGTCTTATCTCCATGAGCAATTCAGCCACCTTTCTTTAAGAGAACTAATGAGAAAATGAAAGAAAGAAGTGAACCCTTTCCTCTCTTGAGAGCTCACAGTAGTCCATTCACATCTTCTATCCTGACCTTGAGGGTGAAGAAGCTGGTGCCACAACTTTGCCAGTGGTCCCAGATAAGGAGTCACTTTGTGTGCATAACTGGATCTTTCCTGGTCCATATGAACAACATTTCCACACAGAAATGCTTTTTGCCAATGCAAAGAGATCCTGAGTGACCTGTGGAGAAAACAGAAAATCCCTCCCCACCTCCTTCTAGAGTCCCCACACCCATGTTGTGGGACATGGAATTTAATCAACAAGGACTCCTTGAATTGTGAAAAAGATTTCTCTTACAATAAGCTTAGACTAGAAAAGGAATGAAACCAACACCTGTTAGCCTGTTAAGTGGGTTAGCAAGTCACACTATTATAAGTCACTGTATGTTTGAATTTCATATTCCAGTAACAGGGTCACTAATTTTTTGGCAGAAAGATGAATAGGATAAACAAATTGGATAGCTGCAGCTGAAGACATGGGTATGCTCATTTCAGAGATTTATTGCCATGCAACATTCAGAAAACCTACAGCTACTTCTTATCTTAGTGGCAATGGATGCTACTGAAATAAACCATGCAAAAATGCAAAGCAGCTTAACTTTAAAGTTAGAGGCAACATCTCTATTACAGTCATTTAGATAGCTTCTCCTGTAAAACAGTTAATGAAAACTGCTGGGGTTTCTCCATATGAAAAATAAAAACATAATTGTAATCGTCCTCTTCCACATTTGTTGCAGCCTTTAAAAGTTTTTATCACACAATGAATGTTAATAAGCAACATGTCTCTTGGCAAATATAATAACAGTATCAGATGCTTGTGAAGCAATGAAATATTTTTAGAAGGCAATGGATATAGGCAACCCATGAGAGTTTACAAAAAATCATGGATTACTTTGCCATGTGATAATCAGATTCCAAAAAGTGCTACTTTTTTTCTGTTCCCACAGATAACATTAGACCATTTGGAGAATGATAAGTTGAAATTGTCACTGGTAAAGATGAAAGAACATAAAGGGGATGATTTTCAAGGCAGAAGTTACCTGAACAGGGAACAGGAAAAAGGAACAAAATTCTTAGGGGCTGATTGATGTGCAAAACTTCTTCTCTCAAAAGAGAAGTATTATTTCTGATTTTACACTAAATTAAAAAATAAAATGTGCTAAGCTACATTTTTCAATATAAAAATACTGTACCTAAGGAATACTGAGTGACAGGATCTCCTCAAGGGCAGAGTACGAGGAGGAGGTAAGAAAGGAGAGAAACATTTGGTTACCATACCAGAAACTCCTTCCTGCATCTTCCCTAATGAAAATACCCAGACAACAGCATCCAAAATTTCCACTATCTATCTACTTCTTAAGTTCATCTGTGAACTTTCCCCAATCACTCAACCCTCTCTCAAGCTTATTCACGTTTCCTAGCCCACTTAGATGCCCATCTTTAGCCTGAGACCTCCCACCCTGCCATGTCCCTCGAATGCCACAGTTTCCAGGCATGGGAGACTTTGAAACATCTCTGTCATGGCATTTTGCATATGAAAAATGTAATACTATGAAAACCAAGTGAAAAGCCAGCCTTATTCTGTCTTACAGCCCAGGGCTGAGTTTCCACAGAAAAGTATAGCTGCCCTTCAGCCTTACATCAGTTGGTAAGAGTGAATTATTGTTCATTGGCTTCATGGTCTTTAACCTTGAAAATTTGAATTTATTTCATCTTTATGCAAATAAAATTAATGTCACTCCAGGTGAAAGGTTTCATGTGACATGCCTTTTAAAATTAATCTTTTTCCTTCAAAATGTCTGTCCTCTTCTACTTAAAAATACAAACTGAATATTAAGTACAAGAATTGCAGCTAAAGAAAAACATTAGAAAACTGAATAGACATAAATAAAATCATAGCTTTACTACCTCTTAGTTCCATGTGCACAGGCTGTGGAGTGAAAGACAAAATAAGAACTGTTGCATAGTTTAGGGAAAATTTTGCTACAGTTGTTTTAAGATAAAATACAGAAATGTGATTGTTATACAAAATCTAAAAACTATTACTTAATGTTATTTTGGTTTCTTCACCACATTCAGCTTACCTTCTTCTATGTTCTAGTTTCCCAAGACTGTTTTATTTAGTGACTATTTCATGTAAAATGCATGTAAGGTTTTTCTTTCTCAAATAATTTACTGACGGGACTACAGTCAGTTTCTCATCTGATGAGTATGATGACCTTCAGTGCTGGCTGAGCATTATGTGGGTAGACAGCACAACTTAGAGGCATGAAGTTAGAGGCTTGGGCACGTGCGTCCAAGGCAGAGGTGGAAATTGCCCCTCACATCTTGCTCCTTTTGTATGTGTTTTTTTGAGTTTCAGACAAGTCAACCCCAAGGTGAAATAGTAACTGAGGTAATTTAAGCCTGAAAACTGTTTTTTTTTTTCCCTTGTTAAGCAATCAGCCTCTGAGACATAGCAGAGGGAATAAAAGGGGAAAGAAACTTTATGTTTTGAGGGAAAATAAACCCAAAGAACTTCAGAATTCTTGACCTATACTTTAAATTGTGCACTAAAGAAAAAAAAAAAAAAGGTGAAGAAATTTTCTTCAATATTGAAGAGCAGAAATAAACCAGAAGTCCATTCAGTTTGAAGACATATTTTTTAATATGTAGCTACCACCATTCATCTCCCTTTATTTTTTTATTTTATTTTATTTTATTTTATTTTATTTTATTTTGGGGACTGTTAGCGTTAGGTCAGAGGTTGGACTCGATGATCTTGAGGTCTCTTCCAACCTAGAAATTCTGTGTGATTTTCAGAGAATGTTTTCCTCTCTGCTTTGTCCTTCCTTCCTCTCTCTTTTTTACCATTCTGCTTTCTTATTTAAATTTTGTCCTTTTTTGTGATATTTTCTTTCTTCATGCCTCTCATGCCTTAATATTCATAATTGTCTTAAGCAAGTGAAAAACATGGTTTCTGTTCCTACTCCTTAATCAGGCAAAGTACAAATCCCTTGTGATTTTTCATTGCAGACCATTTATTATTTTTAATTCTCTTTTTGGTTTTGTGAGATAGGCTTCATTGCTATTTCTTTACCATAAAGGGAGAAAGTGGATAATGAAACATAGGAAGAACAATGCAGGATTGACTTTGCAATTGACAATGAAAAAAAAAAAAAAAAAGTTTTCCTCTGGACCTTTCCAATTTCCTACCTATACCTGTTTACCTTGAAGGTGCCTTTTTTACCCAGAGTGGTATGTGTATTCTCTTCTGAACATGAGGAAAGGTGTCACTAATATTTTTTGCTTGCATTTTCCTAACTTTTTTCCTTTTTTTTTTTTTTATAATTGTTGAAATATTCACAGATAAAGATTTGGTGCACTCAAGGATTGGTAGTCCAACCATTTTAATGGTTTTAATGAATCAAATTCATTGTTTAATCTCTGTCCTCACCTACTCACTCTTACCAATCATTCACATATTTAACAATCTTCCTAGACCACTGACTATGTTAGCCCGGCAAAAAAAGAGGGCTTCAGTATTAGAGTGCTCACTTCATTTGATCACCCAGAAAATTACACTATAACGATCCTCTAATTACAGAGCTTTGTACCGTGTTAAATCCTTTCTATGTGTTCTGTCAAATGTTTTCGCTGTTCTGCTTGCCCCAGACTTCACATTTCCAAATCTACTACATAGACCACACCACTGGCAAACATAATGCAGTGTTCGGTTGAGGAAAAGTGAAAGGACTTTGAAAAATAACTTGGAACGTGAGATTAGGCCAACATTACAACAATTGTTTTAACCAATGCATATTTTTCTATAAGTCAGTCCATTCTTGTTTTTCTGTGTTTTTCCACAGGGGTTATGTCTTTGATTATGATTACTACAGAGATGATTTCTACAATCGGTATGTGTGGTTGTATTTTTGTATATTTTGCATATTTTTATAATGTCATTTAGTTAGGTAGGTCTGTTTTGATTTTACAGATTATTCATTTCATCATTTCTATTGTGTATCAGAGGAGGATTATCTGAATATGTCACAAACAGAGAAGATTACCACCCAAAGTCTGCTCATTAAACAGTTATTTTGGTATTAGCTTTCTCTGAGAGATTCTGGGGCATTTTCTGTGCTGAAAAAAATTTAATGGTAGCTTGATTGCTTAGTGTTTCTTCCTACAGAATTCTTCCAGACTTATTTTCTCTGGAACATATAACAGCTGTAAAATTTGTCAGTATTGATGCTCGTGTCTTTTTCTTTCATCCATGTGTATGAAAAGATGTAGACTGTGTCCTGAAATATGTGTTTTTTCAAGCATCATCCAAGAGTGTTTACAAGCCTAGAAGGACCTTGAAGGTAGTCAAACCACAAGTTGAACAATATGTATATTTCTATAGGAGGAAAAGGAGTGTAGATACCTGAGCATTTGGAGACTTGTGCTTTGAGTGTGTTCATACAGCCTAGCTCAGCGTTGTGAAAATATTAAGGTATTCATTCAGATATAGCAGAATCACCAAAACAAAGGTTTAACATGCATGGCCACAGATAACCAACTCCTGATCCAGCAATCTTGTATCTCTGCATTACAGTAGCCTGGATTAGCATAGGCCGAATGAGTCAGAGGACAACACAACATTGCTCCACCAACCTGAAATCTGAGATTTCTTTTGCATGTAGTAGCAGACAACAGCAGAGTAGAAGTTTACACCCTTTACACCAAATTAAGTTGTCATGTGATATGTACCTTTCTCCTTAGAAACATGGTAGAAAAAGTACAGAAACAACATTTTTGTTTGTTTTCCTGGGATTTATTTTAATTCAAGCCACTTGATTCATTTTCTTGTATAAATAGCTATGTTCACCTTGGACAGAGCTAAATGGAGCGAGCTGTTATTTTTTTTTACACACGGGGTAAAAGCAATCATGGAGTAAAAGCGATTTAATCCTGCTGAGTCCAGCATTGACTGTAGGAGTAGCTCCTCTCCCAAAAGTTAACTTCAACAGGCTCGTTTTTACTTTCCCCAAGGTTGCTTCTCTGAATTTTGGCAGTGGATTTCCAGGTATTTCAGGTCAGAAAAGGGTGGCAAACCTGGTTACTGTCGTGAAAACCTGGTTACTGTTGTGAAATAAAATCTGTATGAAGACAGACAAGATCAGGACTGCACAATTTAGAAGGTGGGGGGAGAACAGGCATTTTGTATGCATATCAGTGATTATTGGGACAAAGTATAATTTTTGAACTGAATCACAGAATCACAGAATGAGTGGTTTGGGTCAGAAGGGCCATTAAAAAGCCTCTAGTTCCAACCCCCTGGCCATTGGCAGAAACATTTCCTGGTTACTCAAAGCCCTGTCCAACGTGGCCTTTAACAATTCCAGGGAGGGGGCATCCACAACGAATCTAAACCTACACTTTTAAAATTTAAAACTGTTACACCCTGTCCTGTCACTACACTCTCTGATAAAGAGTCCCTCTCCATGTTTCCTGTAGGCATGCTCCCCATCCAGAAATGAGCATTTCTGTTAATCTTTTCTCATATTACAAGCACAAGAGCAGGCAGTGTACTTCAAAACTGATAAAAGTATTATATGCTTTTTAAAGAAAGCATATAATAGAAATATGTAGAACTTCACACAACAAAATACCAAGACCAAAAGCTTTGCATAATTTCAAAATAAAAATTAAAATAGTAATACTAGATAACAATCCTTTTTCACATTTCAAAAAGGAAACATTTTTTAATTTCATTGCATTATCTAAACATGAACTACTGAAAGATAGAAAGAAAATCATATTTGGACAAATAATTGCACAATGATTTATTGCATGATAACTTACATTTCTTCCAAAATATTTTGTTCCGTTCATGTCAAACAGGAGACTGACCAACCTGCAGTTGATCCAATATAATAAACAATACGAGTGACAACAAACCATAATAGTTCTGCAAAAATTTTTTTAAAAAACGTGTTCATATTCAAACACAATTATTTAGTTATGTTCACAATAGCTAGAAACTGCTTATTTAGTCAGAATATTCAAGGTCATGAAATTCAAGCTCAATGGGAGAGACATGACCTTCATGACATGTTGTAAGTAGCTATGTGAAAGAAGAGATTTTATACTGCCTGCAGGATTACGATACAGACTACTGTAAGGTTCCCAGGATTTAAGCAGTAGGTGTTTACTTGACCAAAAAAGGGCTAGAAGACTTGATTTTACTTCCTGGTCCATATGCTATTAGACAGTTTACAGAATTACTGTTTCTTATGTGTCTGTTTTCAAATATGTTTCTATTGTATCTATCCACCCAGCAGGGGGACAGTGTTTAGAAATGTGAATATTAAACATGCAGTTATAAATCTGTGAATAGAAAACAAGATTATTTCCTGAGAATATTGCTTGTCCCTCTACTGTAGTTTCAGAACTGTAAACCTTCATGCTCTGACTTTCTTCTCCTGATTTGTGCTCATCTTTCATGTTCTAAACAAATCTGTAGATTTAATTGCTTTTTCTCTTGCCTTTGTTTTCTTCTGTGCAGATTAGTCAACAGTTTTCAGGATTGGGTTCCTGTTCTGCTTGGGAGCACTAGTTGATGTTGGTTATAGAGCATCTTCTAGTGACTGTAGTGGCAATTCTCTGAATACATACTTACTACAGTGGTTTTGCTTTGAACAAAACTACCTTTTTTATTATTATTAGCTGTGCTTTAGTATTTCAGTGATTCTAGATCAATTCATTATTCAATAAAGAGAAGATGATGGGCCTTCATTTCTGTCAATTCTAATGGATATACTAGCAACCTCAGGATAGCAACCTCACTAGCAACCGCAGGATATTTCTCTATGATTATGGTCAACTTCCAAAAAGTTCATTTATTTTGCAATCTGTAAGGACAGCAGATAGACAGAAAAGTAAAATCCAAGCCATGCATATGATAATGGAGCTGAAATGTCGCTACAACAAAATGTGCAGCTGTTAGTTGTGTGTGATTAAATGTTTTGGACCTGTGGAAAGCAGGTTATGGATTTTCTATAGGGTAAATAACAGAGTCCCATACAGCACCCTTCATTTAAATGATGCAAAATCAGAGCTATGCACTGGACTGTGGCTAAAATATGAATATGGCACTTAATGTTCATAAGTCCTTGAAATCTAGTTTGACTGTGATATAAAGTGATTATGATCTTAAAGGGTAATTTTCTCAAAGATAATAAGAAAATTTAATTGACAAGGCTTCCATGACATGAAACCACAGAAGGTTTTATGGAGTCCAGATGACTTCATCTTTTCTAGGTTGTTTGACTATCATGGCCGTGTCCCTCCCCCACCCCGTGCAGTGATACCACTGAAGCGTCCTCGTGTGGCTGTGACAACAACTCGCAGAGGCAAAGGGGTTTTCTCCATGAAAGGAACATCACGATCCACCTCAAGTGGGGCTTCTTCCTCAGGATCCAAATGTGAGTTGTTCATCAGTTGGGTTTTATTGACACAGTGATCATATTAATTTCTGCAAGCAGACACCTTCCAATATATAGCACTTTAGTAGTTATTTATTAGCCTCAGCATTTAGCTTGAAAAAGTTGTTTAGTTACCAAAGGTGTTCCACCTTTCCTGCAAGTCAAAGAAAACATTAGTGTAACTTTTGAAGGAAATCCTGTCAAAAACATGACCTTTGGACTTGTTTACTTAGCCTCAGAAGAAACCTGTTTAAAATCTCCTATAATCTTGACTGTTTATGCATCATGAGCTCTTGTGAACAGATGATCATAAAGCAAAGCTAATAATCTTGTTATAGACAAACCGAGGCACTCTGCTTTCTGTTGAGATGTGAGGGTTGTTTCCACTCATATGAGAAGTGTGGAGGGTGGCCTTGGGCAGGGGAGGAAGGGAGGTTGGGTTGTACTTTTTTTGCCAGTGTTTCTTTTGAAGGTAGAAAAGGCAAAATGTATTTGCCTGTTCTACAAGGGAGTGCAAACGAAGATTGGCAATTTGGGGTTATTCAACCCCTTCTTAGTGAGCTGGCCTTAGAAGAGCTGTTGAACAGCAGGTATTCCCTCCTACATACTCACCTACTTCCCCACCCTGTAGTATCTCCCAGGAACTTCATTTTCCTCTCCGTGCATCTTTCAGCACCCACCTGTCTTCCCCTGCCCCTTATGTGGAGTGATACTGCCCTTGGAAGCGTCACTGGAAGAGGAAGAGAAAGATCAGGTAGGGATCAGATATTAGAAAGACTGAAGGGACTTCAATAAGAAACTTGCAGTACCAAACTGGCCAAACAGTACCAAAGTATCATACTGTTTTACACACAAGCATAAAGTGAATCCACCAACAGTCCACCTTTACGGAAAAGGGGATGATTATGGCATCAAGATGAGCTAATTATATACTCTGCATGAATAACCTATCCAAATCTCACACACTAGCATCTAACAAAGAAAATAGAACTCTAGTGAGTCTGCTAGGATCTATTCTTGATTCTGTTGTATGAACTGATGATATTGAAGACCTTGAAAGAAAATGTATAACAAATATGCATGTGGCTGAAGGAATGGAAGGAATGGATAAGCAGAGAAAGAATAAGAGAAAAAGATAATTCTGTACACTGGGAACAGGGAGCTCAGGCCACTTCTTGGAAGGGATGACATTCTGGAAAAGAGGATCTGTTGTCTTGACAGTTGAATCACACACAAGTCTCTAGGGAATGAGCTAGCTAGATGTCTGTTACCAACAGTGGGAGCTTTGATACCTAGCATGCAGGAACACATAAATCTAGGTGTTGTATTATGAAGCTCACTCACACCGTAAGGGGTTGTCTGTGAGTAGTAACACTTCCTTTGTTCTCTGGAGAACAAACATATGTCTAGATCATTTTCATTCACATCTTGAACAAACCCACTTGTTCACTTACACTCCTTTTCATTCTTCAAATACTGAAATATGACACCTAATTTCAATTTAAATGAAAGCATACAACTCAAGATCTTTGCTTTTGTAGATCTAAAATTTAAATTATTTTCCTAGTCTTTTCCATGCCTTGAGCCTTTGGGTTTTTCCAGAGTGAATCAAAGCTTTAGTAAGTATATACAGTTACAGATTCACTCATTACAACTCCTTTTTTAATTTTTTACCAATGTTTTATCCACATGAAAAGTTAGTCATATTACTTGTACAAAAGGGTGGTCTAATAAGAACGGGCCTTTTGAACAAACTTTCTCTCAAAGAAGATGAATTATTTTCAGATAATTTTATATATTTTTCCCCTTGCTGTCTAGAACAAGAATAATTACAGGATAATTCTAGAGAGCCCAAGACCTTAGTGTATCTCAAGGGATACCACGGAAATATCTCACCTGGAAATCCGGATTTTCATTGTAATGAATGTGACACAGCATCTTACAATAACACATAGATATCTGCTCCTGAGAATAATCATCAAATTTGCTTTATTACTCATCCTGTATTTCAGAAAATATTTCATAGGCCTATGTCAAGTAGTGCTTACTGCAGACTGCAGGATTCAACCTTAGTGCAAGTATGAGTACCCAAAGCTCCTTCCTGTGAAAACTCACAGACATTGCCTGTGCAACATGACAGATGTTGATTGCAATCAAGTTTGGAGATCTCAGCAGGCAGTGTTGTGCCTCAGTGAAAGTAACCTTTAGTGTATGCAGGTGTTATGTGAATTTTGTCAGTCTTACAGCTCCAAGTGACAAGATCATCTTTGTATCCGGCTCTAAAAGGCCGAAAAGATCTGCAAGTTGCATCACTAAAAACATGGGCCTTCATTTTGACCCCTAATGAGTTCACCCTCAGTTCTTTAAAATGTCAATTGGAACACAACTGCTGAAAACATTTATTTTTCTGGACAAAATGAAAGAAAATACTATTTTTGCACGCACTACACCTGAAAGCATTTTTTTTTTCATTTTGTTTTGTTGTGTTCTTGTTTTGTTTTGTTTTGGTTTTGTTTTAAGAAAAGTAAGGCTCACTGCATACTGACTTTCATGCTTGATTTCCCCATAGAATTATATCACTGTTTGTCAAGTCCAACCAAACCATCTTAAAGGTAGAAACACGATTTTGTTGACTTGGGCAAGAATGTAATCAGCTTATTGTAAGACGTTTATCAGAGAAATAACCAAGCTGTTCCCTAAGGGGCTTCAAACTAGAAAGCAGAGAATGTATGCTATCTATAGGAAAAGTTTGTTATACTGAACTGTGGAATGAAGCAGGTTTTATTTTTTCCCCTCTTACTCTACAGTGCTAATATAAACCCCTTGAACTAATGTTGATTTTAATTGTAATTTATTGCTAAATAAATAAAGGATCTCTTTGGTAAGAATAAATGTAGTTGGTGGGAAGGAAGCTTTATTTCAGCTTTAATGACATTCAAGGCCAAATCCAACTTAATGACACATTCCTATTTCAAAATGGTGTTGCATATGCTTGAAAGATTTCACCCCCAAATAACAAAATTCTCATGAGATCACATGCATTAATAGAGTTTTCAGGTTTGAGTAGCAATCTCATAGGCATAGCTGTTTTCCACACTCAAGCTGGATCCAGAAAATGAAGGCATTTATGTAGTAGTAAAGGTCACAGCACAGTGGAACTCTCTGTGAAATTAGCAGAATTAGAATTACTTATTTCTGAAAACCAGCAATCCAAAGACAGAAGTTTGTTGCCATACACAGCAAAGACCTTACAGAAGTATAATACCAAAAAAGCCTTTTTCACTGATAAGAACATCTGCAAAAATAATGTCTGCCAGTGCAGTAACTTATTTTTCTACCAAGAAGGGATAATATGTGTGCTGAGTTTGCTTCCAAAACACAAAATAAGTTAGGAGGATTTGATTTCATTTTTGAATCTATGCTTGTTCTAGGATTAGTTGACAACATTTTCTTTTATTTTTAACTCCAAAAATAGAAAAAAAAAATAAATCAACCTTTTCACATTATCAGAAGAAACTCATAAAGTAAAACACATTGGTGTGCAAACTACAAATGGTAGTTTTTCACATAAATGGTATGAAGCAACAGATTAGTTATTTTTTCTATTTTTGAGTTAGCACTCAAAAAAATGCTCACTTTTTCTGACAACATAGAAACTGATGCTCTTGGAGTATGCACTTTCTTTTTATGCACCTGAAAACAAAAGGAAAACAATAATCAATTTTTTTATCACCTTTGTGCATGAGATTAAGGAGTAGATACAGAAGAGGTTACAATATGTGCTGAATTACTCAAAATTAATTCATTTTGACTTTTATAGTTTATGCTTAACTTCATCAACTAACCCATTTTTCAATGAAATCTGAAGGCATATGGTATATGGTAAAGCATTTTATATTAAACTTGAAGAGCTCAGATAAAAATATAACATTTCTTTCCAAAGAAAACTGAATCATGCTTTGAGGGTGAATCAATTTTTGTTATGTCAAAAAAAAAAAAAAAAAAAAAAAAGTTTCACAAATATTGCTGTAATTCAACAGGGATACTTTAATTTCTAAAAATATAACTGACCTCAATTTTAAATCTCTTTGAGCTGGGTGCAGCTTGTTTCTTTTAGTGCAAGATGTTTAAATGAAAGATGCATTCTAGAAAACTCATATTTATAGCAGAGGACTGGAAAGGACTGGAAGTTACTGAAGTAACTTCCTTGTTTTTTTTAAGAAAACACACAATCTAATCCTTTCCAAACAAAATAAGCTTCACCTTAAAGACAGATGGGGTTGGGTTTTTCTATTTCTGTTTCTTCTCACTTCCAGCTTAAATTTGTTTCTCATTTGTTCATATCCATGTGCTGTGCCAATACTGTCTTAGCTTAAAGTTTTATTTTTCTTTCATGTTTCATGTCTTGGGCAAACACACAAAGTTCTGTCACATTACAGGTTTTCCATTCCTATGGTCATCTTCATGGGCCTTCTCCCCAAATATCTGCTAGAACTCAGTGTTTCAGGCTGTATGTGATATTCCAAGTAAGCTCTCACAATTGCATTGATATTTTCCAATCTTTAGAAACACATTGTTTTACACATCCTAGTATTGCATTTTCTTTTTCATGGGTGCCTTATGATAGCCTACTGTCAACCTGAGATTACAACTATACCCAAGGTTAATTCTGTCACTCTCTTTTTCAGCTGATTATTTTTCATGTTAAGAGCAAAAGTTCCACTGTTAGTCAAACAAGTGCAGATTTTTTTTTTCAGTGCAGTTGAATTTCATCTTTTTTCTACTGTAGCATTCCTTAAACTCACCTGATTCCTTCTTCCATTCCAGTTTATTCTGAATAGATATCATACAATTTCACGTCATCAGCAAATTTTATTTTACTTCAGCTGTTTGAAGATTTTTAGCTATTCTGATGTCAGTGCTTGAGGAATTGCATCGATATATTTTTCCCTTTCAATACATGCATTTTTGTCATCTGCTGACCACTGCTTAAATGCTCATATAGAAACAAATGTAAGCTCCTTTAGTTTCCTGTACTTTAACTAAAAAGCAGATGAGCAAACATAAACATTTTAAATATGTGCATCTCTGTTCTTATGTTTATGACCTACTTCTTGCATGAGATCAGTCTGAAAAAAAAATGAAAATCAGTTAAAGCTTAATGGATAATGTCCATACTCAAAGCAAGACACCTGAGGTACAGTATTTACAGTCTTTAGATTTTGGCTGTGTTGTAACACTGTGCTTAAAGGCTCTACAATTATTCTCAAGCTCTATATCACAGAATCACAGAGACACAGAAACACAGAATCACAGAATGGCTGAGGTTGGAAGGGACCTCTGAAGGTCTTCTGGTCCAAATCCCCTGCTTAAGCAGGGCCACTTAGAGCAGGTTGCTCAGGACCATGTCTAGATTATTTTTGATGATCTCCAAGGATGGAGACTCCACAACCTCTGCTGGTGTCTGACCATTCCCACAGCAAAAATAACAAACTACATGTATTAAATAATAAATAAATAAATAAACAAACAAACATTAAAAGAAAGATGAGGAAAGGTTTTTTGTGTAGAGGGAATGTCATGTGTTCTAATTTGTGCCAATGGTCTTTGTCAGTACAGCAGTACTGTGAAAAGTCTGGCTCCTTCTTCTTTATTTTCTCTTGTACTGGGGAACCCAGAACTGGTCACAGGACTCCAAATGTGGCCTTATCAGTGCTGAGTAGAGGGGAAGGATCACCTCCCTCAACCTGCTGGCACCATTCCTGCTAGTGCATCCAAGGATAATTATGGCCTTCTTTGGCACAAAGGTGCATTGCTGGCTAATGATAACTTGGTGTCCACCCAGACCTTAAAGTTCTTCAGAATTTGTCTTTAGTAATCTCTGCTTATTACAGAAACTGACAGTGGAATTTCTCTTGTAGAATTATTTTGAGGATTTGCACAGTTCCCAGAAAATTAAGAGGATAAGTGACTCAGATAACTACAACTACATTGTAAGGTTGAAAATGGGGTGGACATTTGGAACTTGGTATGGATTCATAGAGAATCTGTCCCCTTTTTTCTTTCAGTCCTTTTTTAACACTAACTTGAAGTGATTCATTGTAATCTCCTATTTAATAACCTTATTTAATGTAAGCAATAAGTTGCAGATTCAGTGTCCAGAGTTTAGGCAAATAGTTTTGGCATTAGGGGAATCTCACAGGAAAAAAAAAAAAAAAAAAAAAAAGTGGTAGCAATAATGCTCTTCTGCAGTTTTTAACATCTTCATTTATTGTTGAATACCCACTACTGTATCTGTGTTCCCTCTAGCATCTAGCATAGTTCTTCTCAAACTGATTTATATCTGAAACACCTCAGGGAAGTCCCTGTGAAGCAGGTTTGACCAGAATTGCACAGTAGTCCTACCTATATGCCTGTTTCCTCACCAGACTCAGAAATACAAAAGTTTTCTGCTTTTGTATACTGGGAACAAATATAATTAGGTCCTTGTGGTGTCTCTTCTGACTTTTGATATTTTGATATATACCTGATCAAGGTAAAGGAAACAACTCTTAACCCAACAGCTTGGCCACATGGGATGTTGCCAGCTGTCTTCTTAGTGGGCTGCTGTGGATACCTAGCATTCCCCGCTGGACAGATGCACATCATTTCACTTTGTAGTCTGTATAGCTTTGCTACTCCAGCATGGACAAATATTAGCCCCCCAATGGAAGCAGTAACCTTCTAAATAAACATATGTCAAAATCTTAGTGTTTTGTTACAGATCTGGGAGGATTGGACAGTGATGCATTATTTCTCTGAGAACTTTTAAGGCCTTGCTTTATAAGTATACCGAACTATTCCTTCAAATACTATATAACATACAGGAATCCATCACAAATGTTACTTCTAATCTTTGTTCTCTAAAGCCTGATACTCATTCAATGTGAGATCAGAGGTTTCAGCCTATGATATTGTGAGGTACACAAATCCTCAACATAAGCACATGATTAAGCAAGTTTACTACTGCATATAGCAACATAGTCATTTTAGTTGACTTGTAACCATAAAGACCCAAACCATAATACAAAATACATTGGTACCTCAGTGAATGTGCTCGAAACTTGCATTAAGGTTGGTTTAGAAGCAGGCATTTAGTACCACTGAAGTACACAGTAACTTGTCTGCACACTTCATCAGCAGATTTTAACTGTCCAATAAAAAATAACCATGAGACACTACAATGAGATACATGCCCAAGAGTCAATGAACGGGACTAATCAGACAAGATGTAGCCAGGAGACCCTTTATGCAAAAAAAGAACAAGTTCTTATCCATGGCAGAACATGGCTTCCCAGGCTAGCTAAGGACCCTCCAGTTGCTCCAAATACAAACCCCAAAAGTACTACACATCCTCCTTCAGCAAAGATAATCACTACTCTTCCATTGCTAGTTCCTCACAGTGTAAGATGGTGGTCAGTTTCTTCCTACAGGAGCTGTGAGACTGACAGTTGTGTTAGCTGCTCTTGAACTTTATAATGGCTTTATTCTCCCTTGCTAGTGCATGGTTTTTGTCTTCTCCACTTGGCCTTTTCAACATGATATGCAAGCACCAATGGGACAAAGTGATCTGTTAGGATTTATTTTCTGAGCATAAGCTCATTTGTGAGTGCTGTAATGCTGTTTCTTCTGAAGCCAAAACACCTTCAAAACACCCCTTCTTAAGTTAGACAACAGGAGTGCAATAATGCCCAGAAATGAGGAATAATGCATTGCAACATGCATTTGGAAACTTCAGCTCTTAATCTACTTGAGTTGCCTCCATGTTGCTACCTGGGATCATAAAAAGAAATATTTCCATGTGCTACCTACAGCTGGAAAAAGTACAAGAAATTATCCAGAACTGATTATTTTAAAGCAATGATACTTAATACCTTCTAACGCAATGAAGTTGACTGGAAAATAACAATGCATTCCTGGCTGCCATGACATTTATGTTACCATTCAATCTCATTGAAAAATACCTACCGCTTCAGTGAGGGATCTTTTTATTATTATTGCTATTATTGTTGTTACTACTACAAAACAGTCCATCAAAATATCATTGCAAGGCTGTTAATGGTCAGTCTTATTTGAATCATTCTTTCACTGTAGGCTGCTTTTCAGTAAAAGTTATTTCAATTTACTAAAGCTGCCATTGAAATGTTTTGCTTGAAATGCTTATTACAGCGAATACCCCTCACATAACCTCTTGTCACAAGTATCCTGTGATTTCCTAGGATTCAGCATTATTAACTAACAATGATAGATTTAAAAGTTAAATCTCTAAAAATGGTCAGAGAAATGAAGAAGTAGTCTTCATACTAAAACAAATGAAAAAGAAGAACATATTTTGTTCATGGGGTGTGCAGATATAGTTTATTTCATGTGTTGCATCTTTGCTCTTTTTCCACAGTGAAATCAGATGAGTTGCAAACAATCAAGAAGGAATTAACCCAAATCAAAACAAAAATTGACTCCTTGCTAGGGAGACTGGAAAAGATTGAAAAGCAGCAAAAAGCTGAAGCAGGTAGGTGAAAAAAATATTTAGTTACATTAATTAAACCAGAGCCTATTTATCAGACAAGGAAATGGTTAAGAGAGAGAATGGAAGACTTCCAGAAATTTTTGTATATAATGGAGGGCCTGAAGCAAGGTAAATTAACTATCAGGTAGAACAGTTGGGAGGGAAAATTAACATTCTTCACAACATCATGCAACATCATTTCTATAATTTTTTCCTATAGTCTAGGGGAGAGAGAGAGAGAAGGTAAGGAAAGAAGAAAGAGAGAGAGAGAGAGAGAGAGAGAGAGAGAAGGAAGGAAGGAAGGAAGGAAGGAAGGAAGGAAGGAAGGAAGGAAGGAAGGAAGGAAGGAAGGAAGGAAGGAAGGAAGGAAGGAAGGAAGGAAGGAAGGAAGGAAGGAAGGAAGGAGAAGGATTCTGATAGATGTCCTGGAAATAAAATATCACTAAGCAATTGACTTAGAGAGAAAGAATTAATTTAAGAGGTTGTTGACTGTGGGGATACCTGTGTTATCCCCAAAAAGAATATTTAGATTGCCTGGTCAAGAGGCAATAGTTACAAGTTGCAGCAAGTAAATATACAGTTTGGTATAAGGAAAAAAAAATCACCTATATTGCTACTAAACACTATAACAAGTTTCCCAAAGAGTCTGTAGTATGTTCATCCTTGGAACCATTCAGAACTCATCTGTCCAATGCCCTATGAACCTGTACTGAACTTTGAGGTCAGTCCTGCTTTGAAAAGGGGGTTGACTTGGAGAGCCCAGAGATCCCTTCCAGCCTAAACTACTGTGTGAAGTAGTTGTGTCTGTGTAAAACTGGCCACATCTCCAGTTCAGTTTGTCTCTGGCTTGAAAAGTTTTGTTTTGAGGCAAACCTCAGGAATGACAAAATCCAACACTGGTTTCTAATGTAATGAAGATTTTTATTCCTGTCAATACGGTGATCATTTTGTTAGTTGAATGATCTCACCTAGCAGCACTTTAAAGACATGCTGAGCACTTATAAGGGTTTTATAAGACTGTATTTTCACCATGGTATATATGAAAATATACCTCAGTTCTTGTTACTGTCTATGGTATTTCCTTGGCTACTCTCTTATAAATCACTTGGTATATCACTGTACAGAAGCTGTGTACTAGAGAGTTGATTTGAATAAGAGACGGTAGGGAAATGGAAGCCTTACCTCATTAAAACTCTCAATGTTTCTTTTTTCCCTCTCCATTCTCTGATGAAAACTTTTAATGTATTCTGTGTGAAAAGTATGAAAGAGAGAGTCTGCATCAGAATTCACAGCTGCTCAAGGGTCTGGGTACCCACATGTATGTCCCTCACCTAACTCCAATCAGTTACAGGAGCCAAAAAGCCCCAACAGGACACATCAAGGCTGTGAAAAAGAATTAGTAGCTGAGGTTCATGGACCTCTCAGAAGCAAAACAGGTATTTAGATCAGGATCTCTCATGATCCTAAGTGCCTTCACTATTTGTTGATCTGTTGTAGGGATGTCTTTCTGAGCCCAAAATTTACTGCTGGTATTGAGAAATGAATGATTGGATTGCTGAGGGTGGGATATTACAGAGAAATATTTTGTGGTTAACAATTCGTGGAAAGAAAAGAAGAAGAAGAAGAAGAAGAAGAAGAAGAAGAAGAAGAAGAAGAAGAAGAAGAAGAAGAAGAAGAAGAAGAAGAAGAAGAAGAAAGGAAAAGGAAAAGGAAAAGGAAAAGGAAAAGGAAAAGGAAAAGGAAAAGGAAAAGGAAAAGGAAAAGGAAAAGGAAAAGGAAAAGGAAAAGGAAAAGGAAAAGGAAAAGGAAAAGGAAAAGGAAAAGGAAAAGGAAAAGGAAAAGGAAAAGGAAAAAAGGAAGAGAAAAAAGAGAAAGAGAGAAGAGAAGAGAAGAGAAGAGAAGAGAAGAGAAGAGAAGAGAAGAGAAGAGAAGAGAAGAGAAGAGAAGAGAAGAGAAGAGAAGAGAAGAGAAGAGAAGAGAAGAGAAGAGAAGAGAAGAGAAGAGAAGAGAAGAGAAGAGAAGAGAAGAGAAGAGAAGAGAAGAGAAGAGAAGAGAAGAGAAAGAAAAGAAAAGAAAAGAAAAGAAAAGAAAAGAAAAGAAAAGAAAAGAAAAGAAAAGAAAAGAAAAGAAAAGAAAAGAAAAGAAAAGAAAAGAAAAGAAAAGAAAAGAAAAGAAAAGAAAAGAAAAGAAAAGAAAAAAGAAAACCTACAACAACAAAAACAGGTCTGAAAAACCTTGCCTTTTATTAATGATCATTTTCTAAGTTGACAGACAAGGACCAATGTCTCAGCTGTTATAGTTTACCCCACAAAATAAGTTGAGTGCTTTTTTCGAAGTCTAAGGTAAACCATCAGTATAGAACCTGATTACCTCTTTTAGGAGAACTGTACATAATATGTATTCATTAGATTCTATTTTGTATTTTATGCAAGTTATATAAAAGTTGATGTAATCAGTGAAGTTGTGATTGCAAGGCAATACATTGAATCACTTATGCACTGAAATGCTCTGAGATAGCAGATCGCTACTTCAGAAAGCTTTTTTATAAAACCCATTACTATGCAAAATAACCTGCATGTCATTGTACTTTGATATCCAATTTTCACTTTTGCTAAAGCACTATAGTGAACTCATTTAAATAGAAATCATCTCAAAGAGGAAAATGTTGATTTGTATTGAATCATACTCTTATGCCTTTTGAAGACAAGCAATGAATAATCTCAGAAATTAAAATCTGTTTTCAAATTGTTGATGTTTTAAAACATCAGGTGCAAAAGCTGTCCCTCATGTTCCTTGTGTCTCAGGAAGGAGATGGAGGGGGATGAGGAGGAAAAACACATCAGATATACCACAATCCCCATTTAAGTCTCCTGAGCTGACAAAGAGAGCTATGTAGCCTGTGGGATGAGTCCACAGATGAATGTTTCTTCAGCTAAAAGCTTTGCGTAAGATAAAGCTGCATCAGTAGCTGAACAATTTCATTTACAGCATCAGATGTGAGATTATTTTTTCCTTCTCTATGGTTTGGCAATTTTATTTCTTACTTTTCTGTGCCAGAAGGTATGGCCTCACTAAGCCTGGGATCAGAGAGGACCTATGTCTATTTAAGAGAAACACACAAAAGAAAAAAATCAAGCCATCATCTTATACTGTTTTTTGATTTGTTTGTTTGTTTTAAGTTTGTAACACTTGCAAGGAGAGTAATTGTTAATCTTAGAAGTTAGACATCTGAAGGAATGTGACAGGTTAAATAGGTGCACTGAACAACCTCATTGCATACTTCAATCACTGTTCTATGTCTGCATCTCTATATAATAATGGTTGATATTCTGTCTTTTGTTACTATCAATCACTGAAAATTTCAGCATCATGAATATAGCAAAGAGAAATTAAAAGTAAAATATTGTTCATTTGACACTTATGAGAAAAAAAAAAACAACACTATGTTAATACTTTAAACAAGAAAATCTGTGTACTCAAAGTTTATTGACAATAAATATGTAAGGAATATGAAAATCAGTCCTTTACATAGGGAATCTGTAGGAATAGCTTCTTTGTTTGTAAAATTCTCAGTCAGAAATCCGGGGATAAGAAACTGTTCTGACATGATAAAATTGTTAGATATCTGTAAAATCAATGATTAAGATTTTTAAAAGTGGTTGCTGAAAAGTAAAATATTAAGTTTAGTTTCTCAGAAGAGCACAAAAGAGTTAGCTGTATTTTAGTCTCCTCTGAAGACCCCGGTCTATATTCTTATTCAGATGATTAGAGTGACCAAATTTTTTACCAGTTGTCACCTAAAAGTTTTTTTCCATTAAAATGTATAAAGTCCACAATTTCGGTAACCCTTTTTGAAGCCCTTGACTAAAATTGATTCAGTTGTCACTACCACAACCAGATTAATTTCAGAACATGATGGGGAAAGACATAGTAGATGTAGCTGACTTAACTCACATTTCCTTCTGCAATAAGGCAGCTAGTGTACCTATATCACCATAGAAGGTAAGACTCTGGGCTGAATCGGCTACTGATATGTATGACCACTCTGTTCTCAAAACAGTTATCTAAGATGACTTCTTATTCCTTATGTACAACAATCTTTCTGTAGAAAGTATGTGATGAAGGGGTAAATTCTTCATTATTCTGTATCTTCAGTAAATGAATTTGAAAATGAAGGATTAGAGACTAACAAAGACTGAGGAGATGAAAGTAAATTGTAAAATAAATGCGCAGAGGTAGAAGAAAAACAAATTAAGGTTTAAGACTATGATCCAGAAAAGTGTGAGGAGATTTGAATATTGTATGTTGCAGGTAATAAAATATTGTATGTTGCATTATTAAAATAAAATAATAATATATTCATGGAGCTGAAAGATATAGAGCTTCATAAGCAATCTGCAGATTCATTGGTTGTCCCACAAGATAGATGATACACTAGCTAGAGTTTTAGAACAGTCAAATCTCATAAAGAATAAGATAGTGCTGTTTTTTAGAAATTTTATCATTGATGGGTATTGTCACCTTCAGACTGAAAAGACATTGGAAATCCAGCTACATGCAACTAATTCTGTGGCCCATGTTCAGTCTGAGCATATTAACCTTTTCATCTAAACTCCTGATGTGCATAGGAATAAGACTGTGATCCTTCCCACCATTCTAGCAACCAGTCTGTCTCTGAAAATCCCTGTTTACTTATCAGCAATTAACAGCCATTCATTTCTCAGGGCACAGAGATCTGTGTACTTCTCATTGGCTGCAGATAAATAAATATACGGTGATTATGCCAAGTGGATTCCCAAGAAAAAGCAGAGTCCAAAAAAACAAAAAGCTGTTTCTATTGGTAAAGCAAACCTTCATCCACTGAATGGGATGAATGAGCATGTTGGTACTTTGGCTGATGTATGTATCATTTTTTTAAAACAAGGGTTTTTATCATATTTGCCTGGTAGATATTGACACATTGATTTTAACAAACCTAGCTCATCTGGAGATGGGAAACTTAGGTTTCTTCCTCAGAGCACTTTTCTTTGCCACCAATAGGGAAGGTTACTGAATCTCTATAGAGTATGTTTTCCTTACAGAAGCTCAAAAGAAACAAATGGAAGATAATGCTGATTTGATTCAAGAGGAATGCATATCAGAGAATGCAGATAACTCTACAGAAGAGCCTATTGAAGGAGGGCCAGATGCAGATGGGGATGGAGAAGAGATGACTGATGGGATAGAGGAGGATTTTGATGAGGATGGCAGCAATGAGCTGGTAAGGAATAACCATGCCATGTCTGTCTATACAGTTGCTACACATAACCACAGAGAACCAAGAATCTTGGTTAACAAAAAAGGTCACAGCAGCACTGTGATATTCTGTAACAAGTACCAAGCCCTACATTCTTCATACACTGCAGTATCTGTTAAGCAAGGGAACCTCTGAGGATAAACAAGAAAACTATATTTTACTACACTTGGTGACTTAAGAAAGGAAATTAAATGTACTTTTTAAAAATTTTATTTTAATTTATGATTGCACATTTAATGAAATGTAGATAAGAAAGGAAAGCATGGGTATTGTTCTGTTTTGAATTGGTTAGCTTTTAACTGGAGCATTTCAAAATAAGATTCTAGAACGGATAACTTTCTCATTAATAACCATGTGGTCTTCAGTAATCCCCAGTCTCTGTCTTCTATGTGTATCTACTGTAGTCTGCACTGACAAATACAGATTTTTTTTATTTTATTTATTTTTTTATTTTTTTTACGGAAGGATTTTGACCTAATAAATGTCTGGCTGAAGAGTTTCCAGCATAAACCTACTTTTGAGTAACATCATGAAATGCCCATCATGATGTTAAACTTCAAAGTTCTAAAGAAACATTAACGAGTACTTTGAAAGTCAGATTTATATTTTTTTCTTCATTACAAACAAGAACAGATTGGTCACATTGTTTTAGACACCAGGATTCCATAACACTGCATTTTCTATCTTAGTCTCTTCTACACTTTCATATTCTTCTGCTTTGAGCAGAAATCACTTCTGTTACTCAATGTCACTTTCGCTGATTGCTTTTTAACACACATTTTATCATGTCTACAAATAATAATAATAATAATAACCATAATAATTCAGCTATGCTAAAAGGAGCCAGTCAGCAAGGGACCCAGCTGAACCAACACCAAGTCTGGAGTAAGAGTGCAAGGAAATAACCAGCATTTTTGTACTACTTACTACAAACACAATTTAAACCTACCACTAATTTGAGCCAATACAGGACCCTCTTGATTGTATGACTCATTATTCCAATGAGAAACTAACCAATATGAATCTCCTCATCTTTTAATGTGTAATGGAGAATAGATGATATTATCACATCTTCTCAAAAGAACAGGTTGTAGTCTACAAGTATTGGGGGCCTCTGTAAGCAGTTGCAATTCTGAATTTGTAGGAAGTAGGAATTTTATAATGAATAAATAGTTGTTAACATAACATCCCACCATGGCTAATATCTGATCAGCAAAAGTGACATTAACAGTTGGGTGACCACAGCTAAGTAAGACTGGTATATTTTTCATTAAGTGTCAGACTCCCTGCTGCAGACAAATAAACAGGGAAGATAATGTACAGTATATTAGCCTCTGATGGTTCTGCGCTGTCATTTCACTCTGTAAGTATAGCATATCTAGCATATATTTACACTATATAATGAAGCATGGTGCAGAAATTATGCATCTAGCAAAGGCTTAGGCAGAAAAGTTTCTAAAAAGCAAGAAGCACAGGAAGACTTCTTTAGCAGTGAAGTCTGGAATTGGCATAGCCATGCTTGCAAACTGCTACTTCCAAGCTAAAAAGCTTTTCCCTGCTTTAAATTCTGGCATTAGTTGAAATACTATGTGTTGCCCAAAAAACATTTCAGAGGTCTGAACCACATATCTAAGGCTGGGAGGGAACCAGCTCTACTTTCTCTGTATGCTGTTACTTAGTCCTTTAATGGCACTGAGCCTGATTGAGTTGGCTGGCTGTATATGGAGAGTAGCATCCTCCGTCTTGTGCCCTAGCATTCATGAATGTTGTCCCCCCCAACCTTGGTACAGTGGTAGAAAGGAAAGACCAGGGAAGAGGGTTTATGTGCATCACCTCAGTCAGGTGCAGCTCATTCCAATGCCAGGGCAGCAGCAGCCAAACAGCCTCATCTTCCACCATCCTAACACCAGGACATATAGCTGAGAAAAGTCAACATTGCACACTTCAAAACTTAGAATCCAGATTGCCATTGATATGAAGTCCTTGTGCTTTTCATGCTCCTTTCACATTTTCCTTAATCTTTGGAAGAGACCACTTCACCTTAGTTTTTCTTCCTGCTATGATGGGGTAATAACATTATTTTTTTTTTTTTTTGAAAGTCTAGGAAGATCAGTGAATGAATAAATGTTATGGATGAGATAAAAAATTACTCTATGGAGAATTACTTCAAAGAAATCTCAGGAAACAGGTGTTTCGTATGGAGGCATAATTATAAACTGAACTGTGCATTTCCCCTATAGATTTTACCCAGATACTAGGCAGTATTTACCAGTATTGTTATAATATGAAGCTGGTTTACGTTTTAATTTAATCTGTCTTCCAGTGGACTCAGTAGACTTACATATACTTATGTAAATATAATGGCCAATTCCTATAACTTTTACTTTCCACTCCAATCAATGATAGATGAATAACCAGAATAACCAGAAATTCAGTAACAAAGTGATCAAATATATAGTGAATACCCAGTAAGAAAACATGAGACTTCACTCTGCTTGAAAATTTTCTGGGCCTTTTTATCTGGCAATATTCTCTGTTTTGTAAGAAGTAAAGCAGATAGATAGGCTTGTTATAAAACATGAAGTCCTAACAGATGTTTTTCTCCTGTTTCATGAAAACTAAAAAAAAAAAAAAAGAGCTGACTAATAGAAAATGTGTCTTTTTGGAATGGAGCCAGTTGCAATTTAGTTGAGAAGAAAGAAGTTTTTTATAGCATGAAAAATGTTAAATGTGAAACAAATAGGACAAACTTTCCATGTGTGAAAACACAACCTTAGACTCAGAATAAGAAATACTCTTCCAAAGGGCATTTTTAATGAAATATATAATCTTTCCCAAATATAAAGCTAAAGGGATTTAGGATGATGATGAAAAAAAAAATAAATCTCTTCTTTCTGCATTAAGACCAGCAGAGCAAATAGAAAAACATTTGTAATGGGCATAGCTAGTGTTCTGAATTCAGTTCAGCATCAAAAATCAGTTATAAGTCCACTAGTCTTAGAAATATTATTAGAGGAAGAGAGCAACTTGACTTAAATTTGATTTTTTTTTTCAATGGTGCAAATTTATTTAGCTGAGAATCTTCTACGAAACCATTTGTCAATATCCTATAGCAGGACTCCTTTTGCCAAACACATTATTCCCTTGCATATTTCCCTGCGAACAGCCCTAAGGCTGTCAGCAATGGCAAGTTCAAGAAGGACAGTCCCACCACCAGAGTCCAGATGCTGCCAGACTGGAATCTCTGAATCAGTGTGTGTAGGTCAGCATCTTTGGACCAGAGGACTCAAAAGTATATTTCTTTCCCAATTTCTAATTTTTACTTGCAAAGAAAGTGACTAGCACTCTGACAGGATGTATGCTGTGAGGTTAGGTGGTAGGATCCATTCTCTAAATTCACACTAAGTCTATTTGGAGGAACAGGTTACTGCATATTAACTGAGTGATGGCAGCTGTCTTCATACCTGCTTTCAGCCTAGACCAACTGTAAAGAAACGTGAAGTAGTTCAGCCTGCAGTCTGAGTTAAGTCAGGCATGGATTTAAGGAGGCTTTAGCCTCTTAATTTGCCTGCCTCACTACACGCATAGAACACAACATGTTCAACAACTGTACACCTTTCTCATCCAGCATTCAGATCAGAATGTTGTTCATCCCTGAATTATCATTTTCTGTGGACTAAAAACACACACAGTTGTTATGGCTCATCTGAAGTGTGAAAATTTGTTATGCCACAATAACTTGATTGCCCGTCTGAACTCTAACTCAAGACATGCCTTGTTTGAGTACCTTCTATAGCCATCAAACATCACTTCTTGGGAAAGTTCCTATTGTATCAACTCTTTGCCCACAAATATGTCTCAGTAAGTGTCCCCAAAGCCGCAGACACTCCAGCTTGAGGATCTTTTAAAAATAATCCCCATTACTTTTGCTACATTAACATACTGGAGAGTTTTTTAAATGGTGATTTCAGATACATGACCCAGCTATGTATAGGTAGGCTGCCAGAAACTGACAGAGTCAAAGAGTGTACCTCAAACTGCTCAGTGAAAGACCATAATATGCTTTTCTGCAACATGCTCTTGCATGTTGACGTTCCACTGCCTCTTGCACAAGGGCATGCAATAATATGTTGAGGCTTCAAATATATAAAATAATCACTAACTTGGAATGTAGATCCTGAGGTTACTTTACTATTCGTGTCACTTAACTAGCCATCAGAGATAGCTGGAGTCAATGGAAATTTCATACCTGTTTCCTTTGCTCCTTTTAGACAAAAAAAAACAATTGTTTATCCAAGACTTTACTAGACCTGTGTATCAAGCTGTATACTCCTCTCCCTAAGTCAAACAGCTTCTAGTTGCTGTGAATTAAAAATCTTTGTTTCACTTTCCAGTCAGAACACATCCTTTCTTAGTGCTTTTAAGCTAAACCTTTCCACAACAGCCCTGTGAAGAAAGCAAGACATTTTTGTAGTTTCCAGCCTTGCCTTAAAGAAATAGGATCTTCACATTTCCAAAATCCCCTCATACATAGATCACAAATAGGTAACAAATCATGGGAATACAAATCATCAATGATATCAAGTAGTTTTTAGGTGCCTAGTGAAGCTTTAAATTGTAAGGGGTAAGAAGGAAAACCTTTTCTTATTCCTGTGGCTGGACAGAATAGAGCAGAAATGTCATGACAGCAGCACAGTCCAACACCCATTTTGATATTTGAGGAACAGCTGGCCTTGGCATCCTGAAAACAAGTTCCTTTTACTCACTACAGTTAACATTAGTAGTATATGGCATGATGAACAGCATGAGGGAAAAGCATGAATTAGCTTGCATGGTGGTTTCCTTAGTCTGCCGATTTAGCAGCTGGCCCAGAGCATTTCATAAAACTGCTCTGAACTTGTTTCAAATGACACTAATACATCATCAAGGAATCACTGGCTTAAAGTAAACTGTAACTTATCACCCCAGTACACTTGTAAATAATAAAGGTGGCATCTGATTAATTAGCTGAAAGCCTGAAGTATTGTAGATTTGGGGAGAAAAAAAAATCACTTCCAGCTAATGCTGAATAAAATATCAACAAACCAATTAATTGGAATGAATAATGCACAAGCACTCATATCTATATTACATTTCAAAAGAAGAATAGTTTCTATCAATCTGTCAGCCTTTCATAATAAATAACTATAATAATAATTGTACAGTGGTGGTTCAGTAGTTAAGCATTCAGTAGAGCAAACTGCATTTTCTGGTGGACCCATGATTCCACTAATTTCAAATACAGTAGATTTATGGTGTCATAATTCAGAGCAGACTCTGGTTAGTGCTTGACTGGAATTTAAAGGATATATTCATATTTGCAGCATCATGATTTTATGCTGGTGTGGTTATGTTAAAGATTATGAAGCTACACAAGCTTCATAACTGTGGAGTTCCACATTAATGAGTCATCTCTAATACAAAGTCTCGAGAGGCATTTATATTAAATTATATCAGAAACAAAAAGTATAGAGCCCACTTCTGGTTACAATGCAGATTTACTGCCATTATTTCAACATCAATTATAGTTCCCTTTCTAGTAACTATACTTCAGCTACAATTGCTTCTCAAAGACATTCCATTTCTTATTCCTGTCCTTTTTCCCACCTCTGCACTTCGTGTTTTCAATCTATATCAAATTTGTTTCAATAGTCTGATACAGTCAATCATGTTTCAAACATAAATATTAGAAATAGCCATAGGAAAGAAAAAAAAAATCAGGATAATCCTCTTGCTGTACTGAGTTTCATTATGTAAAAATGAAAATGTTGTGATATAATAATAGCCACATTTCTTATGGGAATTTATGCAAAATCCATTTAAATCTATGGAAGCAACTAGTACTTTGGCTAAACCTCTTCAAAAACATTTTCCCTCCTAAAAGTAATTAAAGGAAATTAAAGTAATTTAGTAGCAAATCTGTTTGAAACAGTGAAGCTTCCTTTAATTCTTTCCTTAACATGAGAATTCTTGAAAATATATTCGACTCTTCAGCAGAGTCGAATAAGATCTACAGAAAAGGAATAAAACTTTGACTGATAATGTAGTTTAGATCCTAATTTGCATATCTCAAATAACAAGATTGACCAAATACATTACTATTTGAAAAGGTTAATAGTATTTAATTTATTATTGTAATCAAATTGGATTTTTCATTTCCTGTTTTTTTGTTTGTTTTTTATTTTTGTCAATAGCATTGGAGCAGGCCAGATTTAGTCTTCTATTGTCAATAGAATTAGGCTGATTAAGCATGTCAGAAAGATCAATGGCTTTTCTAGCAATATGCAACATGATGAATGCAATTATATAAAATACTACTTAAGAAAAAATTAAAAAAATATTAAAATTCTAAATAATGTTAATGGCTGAGGCAAGATCGTGCAAAAAATCTTATTTAGATTACTTTAATATTATTGACACCAAGAAAATTTATTTTTTTTCTGGTGCACTGAGCATATTGGACTTCACTGAAAGCTTGCTTTCAGTATCAGGGGAAACAAAGTTCTTAATTCCTGAGACAAATGAATAGGTAAAAGATTGTATTCACTTGATAAATATCAATGTAAGATGTTTGTACTTGAGCAAGCTAAGAGAGTCATTAGGGGTAGCATACCTGTCAGATACTAATGTGTTGTACCTTCCAAAGCTGCAGTAAATCTAATAACCTGTGACTGAAAAAATGGAGAAAGTAATAAAAGCATGTCATGAAATCAAAAATTGTAAGAAACTTCATGACATGCCCTTTTGTTACATTTAATGTATGCAATATCACAGTAGACTTGTTTGTTGTTCATGCACTGTTGTATGAGTGAGTCATTGGAAAGGCCTTGCCACCAGCTCCCCCTTCCCATTTTTCCTGGCAGTAGATTTCTCAGAGGAAGACTACCTAAGTGGTGTTCAGGGTTTTAACCAGGTAGCTCCTGAAATGATATTTTTTTTAATTATTATTTACATCTTATCCCCTAGATGGATGAGAAGCCACAGAGAATGCAAACACTGTTATAACACACTTTGTGTCTCTTTCTACTGGAATTTCCAGCCTGTAATTGCATATTTGTAAAATGAATGAGCAAAATAATTTCCTCATCTTCATACCTATTCCTCTGTATTTCCTCTATATTATTTAGTTCTCAATTATAATAATATTTTTTTTTAAAAAAAAAAAAAAAAGCTTTTAAAACATTTCTAATGCAAATAATATAATTTAATTACAACCATTAGAATCTTACAGTGCTGATGCAAAACAGCTTGAAAGCAAAGTTGTTTCTTCTGTTTATCTCTTTTTAAACAAAAAGATGGGGAATCAAGAAGTTTGGGTCCCATTCTCAGCATTACCACTGTGCCAGTAGGTTCAGCAGACAGAATGTACATGTAGACTCAGACCCTCTTTCTGAGGTCAGAAAAATGGCCTTCAGCCATACAGTGAAAAAGTGGGAAAGAAACATTCCCCTAAGATATACTATAAACTAATAAAGACTATACGCTTTCCAGTCAATAAAATTACAGATTTTATTTCTCAATTTCAATTTCCTCAATGAATTTGCTTTATTTTTCCATTGCACCCTGGTATTAGTCCTGATGTGAGTGAAGTTTCAATCATTTATCTTCCAGCATTTTCTGCTAAAAAATATTAGCACAACCTCTCTTTTTGAGGTATGCAAGGTAATTGCAGACAGGTCCCTTCAGGTCCATCAGAGTGAACATTAATAAACCCTGCCAGCAGTTTTCAGGGAACGTACAGCAAGAGCAGGAAATCTTACATGTGGTGTTCTACATACTATCCAAACCACTGAAGTGCATTTATGTGCAGCAGTTTTGTTTAAATGGGGTGCAACAATTCTGAGACAATAAATGTGTATAAATATTAAATCAAGTTTTGTTTGTTTGTTTGTTTTACTCCCTCAAAACCATTGTAAGAACTGGTCACAGAATTGTGGTATTTAGCCTACCCTAGGCAAACAGAAGCAATGGCTGGTTAAAGCTCAGTGCTGTACAAGACTAGTCCTAAGTAAATTCAAAAGCTCAGAAAACTCAAAAGTCCTAAGTAAATTCAAAACTCAAAGTAAGCTGAAAAGCCTCTCAATACAGAGCACTGGCTGGTAGGTGGTATTTACAGCCTCCCAGAACTTGGGCAATATGTCTATTTGGCAACATAAGCATGTGTTACATCTTGACAATACATTTGATATGTAAAAGAATTTTGTTAATGCTGCACTACTAAGCTCATGTGCCAGCTTCCTGTGGACTGATGTTTTGAAAGGGTAGCTTGTGTGCTTTCTACATTTTGGGGGAAATGAACTCTGCTGCTCACTGACCGAGTGCATTGACTGACAATAGATTTAGCCATTATTGTTCATATTTTGTGTTCATTTTACTTTAGTTTAATTTATTTGTTTGTTTCTGTTTGTTTGTTTTAGGTTTGGGCTGTGGGGATTTTTTTTGTGTGTTTTTGTTTGTTTTTCTATTTTTTTTTCTTTTTTTTTTTAATTTTGGTTTTGGCAGGGCTTTATCTTAAACTTTTAGATAAAAATAAGTTAGTTACAGTACTTGATGGTTTTAAGACATCAAAATATTTAATTTTAATGAGTGAGCTTCAACTGTCAAAACCAAGTGTTTTACCTCCACTTATTTCCAGATAGTAATGATAATAATAATCTCTGAATCTATTCAGAGACAAATAATGCTGTCAGCCCAGGACAAAAATTATCTCAGACATGTAAACAAAATACTTGTCTAAATGAGCTGAATTCTTCTCTGATATAAATTAATTGACCTTAATATTTAGTACTAGTGGTCTGATTGTGGTTATTCTATTTAAGTAAATCAGAATTATCTCCACAGATATTGCCTAGATAACCTAAAACTCACAATGGCATAGGGTCAATATTTAAGTGCAGTATGTAAACAAGGACAGCCTCCCAGAAGATACCCTTTCAGGAGAGGGTGGGATGGCTTATTAAAAAAAGGTCACTTGGGGCTTGTACAGAAACACCGTTTTTAATTTAAGTAACTCACTTTAAATATGAACACTGATTTCAGTTTCCATCCCTGACTACTTTTACCAATGTAATGCTGGCAACTTGTGAGAGGTGTTGGATAGGTTTTGGGTCACTCTTGACTAACATTACCCAGGCAGAACAGGCATCCAAATAGTCTATTCATCTAGCATGAATATCGCAACAGCAGTACAAGGCACAGTGGGAAAATCATGAGAGATGGGGAAAGGAACACTGGTGTTTCCAGGTTCTCATTAGCACATTGAAACCCTCCACAAGGACTCAAGCCAGCCACTGGGTCTGTGTTTGACTATGGATTTGAGTCTATCAGCATAAACCTCAGATTCTAAGATATAACTGAAACTGAGCAATTGCCATGCATCACACATTTTTTTTCCTGGTGTGTCAGTCTTTGAAAGTAAATAGCTTTAGTTCCCCTAGAAAACATTCATTTCACAGGCTTTATCAGTATGCTTGAGCCCCAGGAATGCTGAATGAAAAACCCTCAGAGGAAACATCTTTCTATCGAACCTCATCTGCAAGCCAAAGTGAGATTTCATGCACGTAAACAGGGGTAAGCACAGAAAAGCCAAAAGATTTTTATTTTTCCACATAAAAATACACAAATTTTAAATGGTTTTTTTTTTCAATAAAAATTGCAGAGCCTCTGCAGTTAGTGACCCAATTATTCCAAAAGGTCTCTGTTGTGTTGGTTTTTTTTTTTTTTTTGAGAAAATATAAATATGTTACTAAAAAGATTTTCTGCATGATTAATATCAAAAACATGAAAGGCAGATTGAATTTATCTGTACGTAGGCATTTATGGACTTCAGAAAAGGGAAGCTATTTGGAAGGTGATAGGACTATAATTGCCATTTCAACAAAAAAGTAACCAGTGAGGAACAAAACAAGCTCAGTCTGGCAAAATGAAGATTTGGAAGTTAATCAAATGCCATCTTAGCCAGCCTGTTATGCTGATATGTGTATCTGAATTTGTTGTTGCTGTTCATTACTAAAAGTATAATACAATTTTATAATCTCTTTCAGAATGAGTAAGTCGTGTTCTGGCCCAATAGACAGAGAATCAAAAGGCTAAATTCTCTTCTGCTTCTTCTTTGCAAGGGTTATGCTGATCCTTTCTCAGCTATTAGAAGATTACGCACCATTTGCAGACTATAAAATAATCATAGTCCACTATTTTGTTTTGTAATGTTTACTTTTAAGGGCACTTCTCTTGGAATCCTCACAAAACAAAACAAAAAAAAAGTTAGGCACTCCTACACACTTCACATTTAAATCACTTTTTCAGGAAAATATCAAGCAAAAGCTGTTTAAAATATGACCATGTTTTATTGTCATTTCCTTGTAGACCACTGCAAGTAATAGTGTTTTGCAGGTAACTCTACATCTTACGTGTTTATTTGATTGTCTTAATTCAGTACGCTGTTGCCACTATTTAAGCATCTGTTGGGTGTCATTGTTAACCTCATTCATCTCCTCCTTCCTACATTTTTCTCCGAGGTTTTGTGGTACCTCTGGCATGTCATGCTAAATGGTTTCAGCTCCTTCCTCCAGTGAGCTCTAGTCCTCGTTCCTTCTCTATTAATTTGTTTTTTACCTCTCTCCACTTGCTCTCTATGTTGACTAAAATCTCTGCCTCAAATAACTGAAAAATCTGCTGTTGATTGAACAGGGCATTCTTGAACTCATTACCATCATTCCTTACAATTTCTTTTTTCCCACATGGGTGCACTTTGTTCTTTGACACCTGTCTAAAATCTAATTTGGCTATACTGGGAAAGTTTAGAAGTTATTTCTGTGTAGTTGACTTAAAGTAGTTCTAGTACTTCATAAGCTCTTATATGTACATATTAAAAAGAAATACTACATAAAGTGTAGATATAGTGAGTGTCCTCAGGGTACAAGTTTTAATAGTTCTTTTATACACTAAACTGTGTATTTAAACCTGCACCTTGGCATTGGTAAAATGGGAACTACTGCCTTCGGCATTAATGTTAATTGAATCACCATACCACACTGGGAAATCCCTGCTCCTCACATTAATCAGAAGTCAATTCAGTAGGAATTTTATTCTGTAACTTCTTGACAGCACTCCACATCCTAAAACCATGTTTCTGTAGTATTCAGCAAGACCAAGACCAAAGCTTACCATGCATACTAGGACTCATTTAGACTTGTTTCTCATGGAACTGACCCACTCTCAAGAAGCAGAAAACACATAGCAGTTTGAGTCATATCTCTGGGAATTTGGTATGAATATTCCCTCATATTCAAAGGAAAGTGGAACATTTCCCCTTTGCTATATTTGTCACCAAAGCACATGAATATATTGAATTGCTCTCAGAGCACACTGGTGCAAGCTGAGGAAATTCTGTGGATGCCGTAAATGAGAATGTACTGCATTTGGTCTGGTTTTCATGCTTTTCTCACTCTTGCTTTATACCAACCAAGAGAGAACGTGAAAGGGAGTGTGCATCTGTGGGAGCATGGTTTCTCCAGGAAGGACTCAAGGCTGGGGAAGCCTTGTGTGTTCTGAGTAAAGACTTCTGGGCAGCAAGGCCTGCAAATGCACCACATCCCACCTTTCCATCTTTTCTATCTTCCCCTCTTTGGTAACCCTGCAGCCTACCCCAGACTCTGCAGAAGGTCCAGTTTCCCCAGCTTCAGACCCTTCCTACTGTCACCAGACACTATACTGCTGGTCCCTGTGTCTTCTCCTAAAAGGGACCCTGTAGAGGAAAATGGCTGCAAATAAATAAATAAATAAATAAATAATAAAACAGTGGAATGGGAGGTAAACACAGCGTAAACTAAGGTGGACAGTTTTTTTCCTCCTTCTTGCTGCCCACGTCTCTCAAGAAATCCCAAAAGGGACCATGGGAACTCTAACCCATAGTCTTCCTTCAGCCTCACATCTGGCCATCATCAAAACTGCAGCATGTTCTCATTGGCACTCTCAAAATACTAGATCTTGTCTCCACCACTAAACTCAACCATATTTATCACAAATCTGCCCACACAGATTTCTGAGAAGTAAAAGATATATTGGTCCAGGGGAAAATGAGTATTTGATAGGGCTTCTCATTCTTCCTGATGACTTTTATAGGACAAGCAAGTGAAATAGAGCATTTCAATACAAAGGATGGGAGTTTGTTTTCATTGCTGAGTAAAACAGCCATTCTCACATGTACTCACATAAGTACTAACACTTCAAAGCAATTAAACTGTTCACTGAGCAGAAAAATGATTCTGTAGTGTTTTCAGCAATTAAAGTATGATTGACAGAGTACAAAAGATAATGATTAGTTTTCATCATTTGAAGGAAGATTTAAAGAAGGTGCAACTGTTTCATTTAATTATTCTTTATTAATATTAACCGAATTATAATTCCATCCATTTTTATATGCAGTAACTATTCTATCACTATCTCATTATAAAAAGTTTTGGTTTAGTGCCATAATTTTGTCTATCTGGTTTTGCATAGTCTTACAAACGACACTAGTAAACCCATGATCCATATTCATATTCCCCTACTAACTAAACTAAACATTTCTGTTTCATACAGAGTCATTATACTAAATCATCTATATAACTAAGGATATTCTATGATTCTGTTTTTGGTCAATGGCAAGTTGAATATCAGTCAGCAACGTGCCCTGGCAGCCCAAAGGGCCAACCATACCATACCTGGGGTGCCTCAGACACAGCACTGCCAACCAGTCGGGGGAAGAGATTGTCCTCTGTTCTGCATAATACTGCATGCAAGTTTTGGTGCTGCAGTATAAGTACATAAAACCATTAGACCATGTCCAAAGGAGGGCTACAAAGATGGTGAGGGGTCTAGAGGGAAAAGCACGTGAAGAGCAGCTGAGGTCCCTTGGTTTGCTCAGCCCAGAGCAGAGCAGGCTGAGGGGAGGCCTCATGGCGGCCTGCAGCTCCCTCACAAGGGAAGCGGAGGGGCAGGCGCTGAGCTCTGCTCTCTGGGGACAGCGACAGGACCTGAGGGAACTGCATGGAGATGGGAGGGTCAGGCTGGGGGTTAGGGAAAGGTTATTCACCAAGAAGGTGGTCAGGCACTGGGACAGCCTCCCCGAGGCAGTGGGCACAGCACAAAGCCTCATGGAGTTAAAGAAGCATTTGAACAATGCTCTCAGATGCAATATATGATTTTTGTGTGCTTCTGTGTGGACCCAGGAGTTGGATCCTTGTGGGTCCCTTCCAACTCAGGATATTCTATGAATTCTCTTACTTAATCAGAGATTTTATGCTTTAAAACAGGGAGCAAAGTGCACAGGTTATTTCAAATGAACAGAGCTATGCATGCTCTATTTCAAATTAACTCAGCTGTGGAGTCAATGTGATAGGTAACGCAAATTCAGGTTTCTTTGGTAAGCCCTGTTTGCTGCTTGTGAATTTCCAATCATGATGATGAATGCTATGTAAACCACAATAGCAGGATACCCTAAAAACATAAATTACAGTTTATTGCACTCAGTGTGAGTTGCCTGCTTAACAGAAAGGAAGGATATTGTCTTGAGTTAGATCCTGCAAATAAAATGGCAATGTGCACTACTGCATTTTTTAATGCATCCTGATTTTTCTCATTTGGGGGAAATATCTGGAACAATAATGGTTATTCAAGATTTGAGCTTGTTTGTTTGTTATAAATCTGTTCTACAAATAGATTCAGTTTTTCACTTCTTTGATTGTCCAGATGGTTATATTTCATAATTAGAAATATATGTATATATTAGAGATGAAACACTATGCCATCCTAAATAAAATAATAGTGGAATTTTTGGCTCTGGATTCAGTATTCTTATTTGTACAGATAACAGGATAGAAGTGAGCAACAGATGCGACCAAAGCAATTAATCCATGGTTGCAATGTGAGATCGTGGTAGAACGAGGGCAGGTCTTGTAAGTGAAAGGGCAGTGTAGAAGCTGCATCTCAACAGGGCTTGCAGATGTTTTGCAAAAAGCAATGTATAGCAGTCATGTAACCCACAGTCAAAGCCTAGTCAGATACCAGCAGCAACATGGGAAGGTGTCAGGCATTGAGTTAGCTGCCTGCAGAAGTGCGACTTTGCCTGAAACCAAGCAGGAGTCAGAATTAGCTGCAGCTGTCTCCCTTCTAGCTACTAACTCAAAAGTCTAATCTTGAGAACTGGATTGTCTGGCAAGGAAAATAGTAGGATAGCAAGGGGAAGGATATTTGAGGCTTTGAGTTTCAAACCCATGTGTATACGTGCATAGTCATCCACTGTTCAGCTGCATTTTTCTGGGAATTTCTAAGATTAATGGTATAGTGAAAGCTGTTCAGAGCAGTCAATTGCTTAAAAACAGATGCATTTTGTCAGATGAACATCTTGCATATACTTGTTGGGTGCTCTTATTGCATATAATTATTGGGGGGTAAACCATACAATAAATTCTGTAATGTCCCTATTCTGTGGGACATTTCTCCAAACATTTTTTTAATGTATTTCAAGGGAAGATGTTAATCATTTACATCTTTTGGGTTATTTAGTCAAGGTGCATTCTTTATACACCCTTCCAAGGACATATGCAGAATTTATACTCTCATTAAGTTTTATACTTATACATTTAGGTATGGAAGATGAACATGGGAAAGAAAGTCCAGCACACTTTTCCAATGAACTCTATTAGAAGTAAACTAGAGACTTACAGGAAACAAAGAACATGTCCTTGTTGTTTATCCTTTTATTTTCAGAACTGTAAGGAAGAACAAATAAACCAGAGCAACAAAAAGTCTGAGCTCTGTTTGGGTCCAGCTAGCAGAGATCAAAAGTCACACCTCCCACAGAGAAATAAAGTCCACCTAACTGAATTTAGAAAAGTCAACAGCACCCACTTGGCCACAGAACAGTGGTCAGCATTACAGCTTCCGACTGTTTGGGGAGGCTGGGGAGACAGGGGTGGGTCACCCAATTCTAAACAAAATAAAAATTAAAAAAAAAAAATAGTGTCTTGTTGTCTTTAACACATATTGAGTTTACTTTCTTGTAAAATGCTCTTAGGAGAAATACTGAGTGCAAACTATTCTATTGCATTGTGCTTGATTACTGTGAAGCACATATCTTAGAGAGAGTGGGCCCCTGGCAGGTTGTCTGATGGCTAGGCTCTCCCCCAGGAAACATCATTAACTTGCAGGGCATTCCTAAAGATCTACAGATGTAGAAAGTGGAACTATCTTTGAGGGGAGACAAGTGATAAGAATGGTAAAACTTACAAAAAAAAAAATAATAATAATAGAAAACTCTATAGATTTCTACTGAATTTTACTTGATTTTATCTGAATTTTTACTCCATTATTTTTATTGATTATAGTTTGGGTCCCTTCAAGTAGAAGAGCACTTACATTTAATCAGGTTTTAATATATATAATGTTGGCTTTCCAGTGTTATATATATTGTGACAGTGCAAAGTTAAAATTAATTGAATATGGTATAGTTGGTGTCTGGTAAAATGCTAGAAGGATAATACTGGAACTATAATAACAGTAACAGTAGCATTTGTGAAAGTCTGAAATAGTGTTATGCCTAAGAAGAGTGCTTTCAATAACTCATGCTCACAAAGACAGCCATACAGGGGAAGCAAACAGCAGAAATAATTTCAGGTGGAAAATGAACCAATAAATATTCCATAACCTATCTCCAGCTTTTTTCAGAGATTATGATGGCAATTAGGACAGTATATACTGTTTCTTTGATATTGTCTATTGCTGCCAGGACTCCATGTTCTGTTGGGATATTCAGTTCATTATATGCAGTACGTTCAAATCATGCTTTTTAAAGTATTTTTTCTGTTAGAACTACATCAAATGAAAGCCATATTGCTAGCTTAAATGTAATTCAGTTCATCCTTGTCTCAGGATGTTTTATATATGTGTAAAGGGAAGGAAATGAAAAGATTAAAAAATATATTGGTCATCATGTGTGTTTTTTAATGTCATCAGCACTACCATAAAGCCAGCTGATAAATTGCATGCTACTCAGAAAAAAGAAATAGAATAAAAGTAGTGTTATATTGCACTAGATTAATCATAGCACTGGGTTACCATCATTCTAAGGAAAATAAAAGCTTGACTGTTTCAGATTGTAAAGTTTCTTCTTCTCAGCTTTTAAGATTATTTGCCTTAAGAAGCAAATAACCAGCCCATGTATTGAAACAAGAACATGGGATTTTGGGCCAGCGGGGTTGGTAAATTTTTATCAATGTTTCTAAATGACAGCAAAGCAGCATTGGTGGCTTGGATCCAGATGGTTAGCAATACCACTTCATAACAGTAATCTAATGAAGCTTTTTAGTGCTGGTGACAGGTAAATGCTTGAAAGGTTTATGGCAGGGAAAAAACTCTGGTAAATAACTTGAAACTCCATCTCTCTTCTTACTTGCATAATTATTGCTTTTTAATAACATAATGGTACAACAAAGCATAGGTGACGAAACAGTGAGAAAAGAGGAACTCTCTTGAGCTAATAGGATATACAACAGAACCGCAGGCCTCTTCTTACTTCTTGTAAGCTTACTTCTTGGCTACTTAACAACCACTGAAGACTTAGGGAGAGGATTTAAAAATCCTTTTCGTGTAGTTAGTCTGTCCAGGGATCAGCAGCTAAAAATAGAGGAAGACCAAGATTTTTCTCTATACAAGTAGAGAATAATAGTTTCAGAATATTTTAACTGAAAGAAAAAAGTTCTGGGATCTCTCACATGAGCTTTCACTCTAATTCTGTTTACCTGGAAAAGGTACAACCAGAAATCTGGCACTGCCTTTAAAACAAGGGGGAAATCTGATGGCTGTCTGCTTCAAAGAGAAGGAGACCAGTCCTGAAGGGACCTTGATATTTCTGATGAAACCTTTTTCTTTGGAAAACTAGGTTGTCAGTAAATTGAATTTTTAACATAAATCTTCCCTCCCCTCCCCCCCCTTTTTTTTTCTGGGGAAGAAAAAGGTAGACTTAAAATACAGTGGAGGAAGAGGAAATTGGTTGAAAAGAATATCTAGAAATTTTTCAGATTTTTATCAGAGGTCTGCCAGGTTGTGTCAGCAGTTTTTCTTCAGTTATAGAAAATTATATGTGTTACAGAAAAGAAAAAAAAAAAAAAAAAAAAGGAAAAAGAAATTGGCAACAAGATTTTTTTCATGACAAAATTAAAATAATAATAATAATTTAAAATTAATAATAAAACCTTATGTTGGATATTTCACTTAAAACTCTCTGTTCCTATTAACATTTTCTACTGTTAGTTTTCCAAACAGATGTGACTGGGAAAGCATTGTCAGTTTTCCTGTGGGTAGGTGGAGCTGGTATGTCTGGTGCTTCCCTGTAGAATCACTGAAGGACCAGCTGAAGCTAGTAGCGTTCATGGAACCCATAACAGGATAGAGATTTTTAGATGTGATCTGCCTCAGGCCTCTGAGTGACCCTCAGAAGCATTGCTGACACTGTATTTTTGCTGTTTCACACTGTGGCTGAAAAAACAATAACAGAAATCAAGGAATATGCAATTAAAGCCTAGAATATGTACACAGAAATTATAATAAAGTAGATAATGTTAAAACCACTGAGGAAAGACTCATCAACCTGGTAACAATAAGCATTGCTGAAAGCACACACTCAATGTAAATGGTGCAGAATGAGATGCATAAATAGTGCAATGGGACTGAGCAAAGAATCTTACATGCAATTTATTTAGATTGAAGGTTATTATGCAAATAAAGCATTTCATTGCAAAGTGTCTAAGAAGCATTCTTATATTTTCTACTGCTAAAAGAGAAAGTATCCAACAGTTGTTCAAATAGCATTACTGAGGGGAAGCTTACTTCAACCTCAACAGCTCTTGCTTGATTCACTGTGGTTATTTTGGGCCTTGTGGCCTAACTCAGGACTGCTGCACAGTCCTGGTTGTCTACTGCTGCGGGTCCACAATCAGCCCATTAGCCCTCAAAGTTTTAAGGTGTGAAAATCTGATGGATATTGATATTTGACTGATTTGTGAAAAAAAAAAAAAAAAAAACACAGCTCATTTACCCTGTAGTCTTGGCTTCCTTTTGAGGATCTGCTGAAATAAATACTCTGTCTTCATACTAAAGCAAACATTTCTTGTTTCTCAGTTTCTACAGATAAAGTGATGAGATGCCATGTGTGAATCCCCTGAAGGCTGAGAAGAGAAACTCTGACTTCCCAACAGAAAATTGTGAACCGTGGTTTCTTACTGGCTAGCAAGACCTTTGATTCAATTTGTACAAAAATGCAATTTACTTATTAAAAAGGACATTACTGTTAAAATATTAGAAATTCCATTTCTTATATGTTCTAAGCTGTACAATTGTCAGATTTTTATGGTTTAGATTGTAAATGTGTTTTTCTCTGGCTAATTATTGGTATTATTTTTTTAATTTTGATGTCTTAAAGGCCAATGTACTGTATCATAATAATATGAAGGACATATTTAACAGGTGTGAGAAACACTGTATACAAATGTATATTTCTAAAAGCTATTTTTATGATTAGCATGTTTTACCATATTTAGAGTCAGGTGATATTGCACTTCTTTGTTTACAGCTTAATTCAAACAAGATCATTATAATTAGTGTCACACTTAAATACATTGTATGGTATTTTCCATTATTTTTTATTATATTTTGCATTTAAAATAATCATGTTTACTAATAGAGATAGCTGATAAAAAGTAAAAATGACAAAATATGAGAGCAATCCTTGATAAACTGTAAATTGGATCCACTTGTTAATCCCTTTAATCAGATAAGTGCTTTCTGTGATGCCACTCACTAGGCAGTTTTTACAGCCGTATCTGCAAATCTCTAAAGGCAGTTTTTTGTTACCATATGAGAAGTTTACATGGGAGCAAATTTCCTGTCTAGCCAGGTGCATTACTTATAGGCTGTCAATACCTGACAGACTAAGTTGTCTTACTAATTGTTTTATTGGTTGTTTTATTTTTTGGCAGTAGTCTTTCCACTCTCAAACTCCTAACACCTTTCTAGAAGCCTGAAGTTGGAATAATTAATTATTACAGATGTTGTAGGGGTAATCTCAGCATAGAGCTTCTCAATAAATATTTCCTTTCAAACAGAATAGATGGATTATTTCTCTTGCATTACTGAGATATTAAGGGTATCATAGCATGTATGATATGGGTACAAGTATGGGTACTTCGCTGAGTAGCAACTTGTTCATCATCCTAAAGCTAGGCCTCCTCAATGCTGCAGATGACATGAAATGATGAAGAGATATTTATTTACATGAGATATACTCCTATAGAAAGAGACATGTCTTTAAAGTAATTGAAGGAGGAAAAAATAATTTAATAGCAACAGCCTTCCAAGAGTGAGAGACATCTTGGAAGATGAGAGATGAGACATCATTTACATATTTATGCTATGTAAATACCCTTCCCAGTCAAATGAAGCTCAGACCTCAGTTGTGTGGCAATCTGAAGCTTATCAGCCTTGACTGATGTCTTTGTCAGGGTATCTGGTGTTTGGTTTCATCCAACAGCACACAGATGAACCCTATATGCTAAAGAAGGGAAAGAGAAAGAGAAAGAGAAAGAGAAAGAGAAAGAGAAAGAGAAAGAGAAAGAGAAAGAGAAAGAGAAAGAGAAAGAGAAAGAGAAATACTATAATAGATCAAATTTTCAATTTCTATAAAAAACAGCTGTTTGTGAGATGCTAGGTTCACTGCCAAAAAGTGGGGTTATGAGGAGGTGGGAGCTCAAGGACTCTGGTCAGGTTTCCAGCATGGAAACCATCATCACAAGAGTGATACTCTTCAAATATTTGGAAGAAGAGCATATATTTGAATTAAATTATCTATAGATGAGTGGGAATTTACTTCACTAGATTATGTAACATACTACTCTCACTTACGTTTGTGTATCTTATCTTTAGCTTGTATATTGTCTGTAGAGTTACATGAGTTTACCAGAGAGCTGAGTAGTATCTAGCTACTTAATTAAGGAAAGAATAATATAAGTAGTTACACATGAACATTAGCAATTGCAAACTCAGAATATGCCAAAGGTGACAGACCCAGAGAAGTAAAAAGAAAAGATACTACTTCTGTGTAAGTGGAATGTTAGGTTAAATCAAAAAGTGAAATATTTCTGCACTTTCTCCACTATTTCTCTGCATAGTATAGGTTATGATCATTGTTAACGGCAAAAATGCAACAAAAATAGTCACTTCGGGATCTTCATCTTTGGCTGACAGTTAAAATAAGTCCAAATCTTAGCATCTGAATGGGCATTTTGCCCATTTGAGTTATGTAAACTGCTGGCTGATTCTGAAAGATGCAGAATGTCATCCAAGAAACAGATCAGTTTTCATACTGGTGTTAATAGTTACATATGGGAAACAGTTAGGTGTGTTTACCACCTCCATTCTAAGTGATCTAATAATCTATAAAAAACACCCTTAGATTTTTACAAACATCTTTCTAAACATTATCTTTAGAGTATATATTCACAGAAATGATTTCACAGTCTTAATATCAACCCTTTTTCACATCACAGCTTAAGTTCAGAATATATTTCAAACACAAAAAGAAACCTTTGATAGGTGCCATCATAAGGCACTGTTTTATTTGCAACACAGAAGCTTGTTGTGCCAGGCAGTCTATTCCTAGCAAAGTCTCTTAATGGCATGTTTGCTTCAAATCACCACAAGGGATGCTGGTAGCTTCAACAAAGCTTGATAGTTCTATTCTTGTCATGTATGCAGTATGCTCAGTGTTGTTTGCCATTAATACACGTATGGTACATCTTTACATTGGTTTTGTTAGTTTTGTTTTTTGTTGCTTGGGTTTTTTGTTTGTTTAATATTGCTCATCACTTGCAATATGGAAGAATAGAAACATAAAGAATCTTCTCAAGAAGCTTGGCTAGTCAACAGTCATATAAAATGCTTTATGGGCAGTCCTGAATTATATAAATTTATTTTTTACAGAGACCTACATGCTCTGTGTATTTCAGATATTTGTTTCAAGACTGTGCAGCTGCGTGAATGGAAAATATTTACTAAAAAAGCTTTAAAGTTTGGATCAATCGATAAAAAATATTTTTACTTTTGTAAACTCTTATATATTGCTGCTGTTCTTATTGTTTTTCTCTGTAGATCCACTTTTTGTTCTGAAAAAAAATATGTAATTAAACTATGTAGATAACTACAATATTGTAAGCCGTCATGTTTTTAATCAATACCACTGCAAGTCAAAACTAAAGTATTCAGGGTTTGCCCATGTAGAGCAGATTAATGAGTCATTACAGTTTTCTTTAAAATGCTGTAACATAATTTTTACATGTCTGTAAATAAATATTTTCTCTGATTTATGCACTAATTCAATTTTGTAATTTCTTCTGCTGAACTGTGACTCTAAGGAACTTTCCAGTAAAATTATGTTTCTCTCATGGAAAAATACCATTTAAAGTTCTGAGATAATATGGTGCTTCACAGACTTTTGAAGAAGTAATAACGAAAATAGAAATCCATAGTAGCAAGCACTTATTCATAAATAAATAGAAGGATAAAAATGTGGTAAATGCTGTTACTATTTTAACTGTTTAAAAAACTTAAAGACCATTCCTGTCTTTAAAAAATTTCTGAGAAGAAATGTAACAACCTTCTTGAAAAGAGGATTTGATGGGAGGCTGGAGGGAAGGGGAAAGCAAGGTCCAGTAAGTTTCACAGAAATTGCACAGAATTTACACAAATGAAGAATACATTTTATTCATCTTGGAATCATGTATTATCAAAACAGCATGAATATAATTTATGAAAAACATGTAAAGAATCATTGTTATTTTTCTGTTCAGTATTCAAACTTTTTTTTATTTATTGTTTATAATTTCATTCACAAGGTGCCACTATTCACAAACTAAGAAAAATTGATCTGTGAAGTCTATGAGAAAGGTTTTAAAATGATACTGGAATTGTTGAGAACCAAGACTGTCGTGAAATACATATGTTTTATTAAAATGTGTCATCTTTATTGTCACAACTATGCCAGATTTTCCACAAATTTCATAAAATTTATAAACATTTTAATCTTATTATATTGGATACAGGACCATTTTCTAATTCAGAAAAAGACACTGCTATAGATTAAATAGTAGCTGATTAAAATAATTCCAAATTCCTTTATAGTGGAAAAGGAAGTCTGAATGCTTTAGTTACCAGAAATTTCCAATGTCCCTTTTCAAAAAAAAATCCTTAGTGGTCTAGAAAATTTAAATCAGTAATGTATCTGTTTTGAGAGGAAAATGGATAATATCTTTTTTTTTTTTTTTTTTTTTTTGCACTTGTATGTCAAGAGCTTATGTGATTAACATCATCAAGAAAATTAACTCTGTTAATCTTAAATTATGCATTGGATGGTACTGAGCATGAAGGCAATTCTTGCTGAAGTTAAGACATCAATCCACATGTTAGATGGATAAGAAGTCAAAGAAATTTACCACTTTATAGACACAGAACCATTCTGAGACTCAGTGACTGCAGGAACAAAGAAAAATATTTCTGAGTTTTGAAATTGTTGGGAAAACCACTGTAAAAATAATGCAATATTATTAGAGGAATGGTTAGAGGATTTTTCCATTAAGGTAGCGGAATCCTGTCTCTGCTGTAAGAGACTTACAGGATGGCTCTAAAGCAAAGAGTTGAAAAGATTTTCTCACTAAATTGTTCCTTTTGAGACAGTAACCTTATGTCTGCATAACTTCAGGCTTTTAAATAAACATGTAGTACTTCTCCATAGTAAGATCTCCTTAAAGTCACCCACTCAGATCCAGCAGCTTCAGATCAGGAAAAAATAAATATATAAAATAAAATCTCTATACAGCTAGGCTTCCACACAAAAGGAAACATGATATATATATTGAAGCTAAAGACATTTGGACAACCTAAACTACACAAAAAAATGTCTGATTTGGTCAGTGTGTGCCGATCTTGAATCAGCTAAGGACAGACCTGACTAAGGTCTGTCAAGACTAAGGTTTATGTCAAGAGAAAAGAATTTCTAGCCAAGGATATGACTAAAGTGGCAGGAAAGATTTTGTACACTAAGTAAACCCAGCACAATTTGACAAGTTAGTGCCCTAGCTCTGAGCATTCTCACCAGTGAAATGTTTGGACATGAGGAAGAGAGAGAGAGAAAGTAAAGACATCTGCATATATCATTTACAGCCATTACAAGCAACATCACTGGAAAACTGATAAGAAAAGTGCTTAAAAAAATCACAGAGTGCTATAGGAAATAATCAGTTATTGTTTTTTTGGATGGTGGGGTTATTAACTTATTAGAGATAAAACGGACTGATGTTTTACATCGATACATATTTTGGGGTTGCTATAGTGAGTATTCATTTGGTTAACCTCTCAAAGAAGGGTTGCTGTTCCATACTTCTGTGAACAGAATTAATCCACAAGTATCACATCATGTTTCTCAGAAAAACTAGTTCCCATATCATCCCATATAAATCCAGCTTACCAAGAAAAAGTATTTCTAATGGTTACATTTAAAACTTCTGAATACTATCCAGCTAGGTATACTTAACAGCTAAGGTAATGAGAAGCTTTGTGTGACCGCTCAGTGGTGTATTACTATATGTGAATGTCTATAATGCATAGCTATGTATATAGGTGGAAAAAATCTATTCCTCCATTGCTTTGTGCTTTGGATAATTAGAAATTTTTCTCCTCAACTAGAGACAGCTAATGTTGTGGAAAATAAGAATTGAACTCATCCTGAGGGTAACTGCTGATATCAGTCATTAAGTGAGTACCTTCAGTGCTTACTCTCACTGGATACTTAAGCAGAAAATGTAATTGGTGTTCACCCTATAAGGAGTTACAGCAACAGTTAGCATATTATTTAAAGAAATATATATATATATATATGATAATGTAGATTGCAGTTGCTGATATTGCTCCTGCTGCAGTACTATGTATCAAGAAGTCCAGAAGCACAGCTTTCTTCCCTGTCTTCCACAGACCACAGTAGAGGAAGGAAGGATACACAGCATGGTAGGGCTGCAACCTGAATGAAGTGATTTACCTGTGGATGACAGGAAATCAGTGAAAGAGGATGTGCCACTCACTTTGACTTTGAAGAAATACCCCTCACATTGCTTTCTCAGCATGTTTAGTGGCTATTAATTTTCATGTCTCTACCTGTGATGCTGATATTATATTTTTAGGGGCTAAGCCTCCAAAGTTTGGGGTGATTATGATTGAACTTCATAAGAACTCATTTCTCCAGAAAGCAAAATACACGGAAAGTTAACTCCTTTCAGTATTATGGCAGTGTTTAATCACTTGATGGAATAGTGATTTAACAAAGGTTTGTTTACCTGAGAGGTTACATTAGCAGTATGCTTCCATTGACGAGGAAACTGTGGGTGGGATACCAAAGTTTCTGACACAATCTTCTGACCAAACTCCAATAAAACATTCCGTGGTCCTGTGAGGGAACGGGCCATGTAATCTAGCAAATATGGTAACTGGACACTACCAGGAGAAAAATTATATAGACAGCAACCCAGGCTCTAACCACATCCGTTAAATGGCTGATTTTGTGCCAGAGGCAGCTGGATGCTTTACATTGTATTAGCCTTTCTCCACAGGTAAGTGATTTTATAGATTTTCAAAATAGCTTTCATTGTGAAAAATAGGTAAAACAGTTCAGGTAAATGAGGTAGCACTAACTTGAATCAGCATAGAATCTGGCTTAATTTTTTGGAAAGTTATTTCAGTTTTAGTTATTTAATTCATTCATTTCCAGGATAAGTAATTTTTACAACCTCTAATGCGTACAGGAAGACCACAAATATTTATTTTCAAAATATTTGCTTTTAAGCTTTTAAAGCATATTTTCTTAATCTAATTTTTCTGACTTTCTACTATACTAAACTAAAACTCCCACAGAATTATCAAAAAATAAACTTTTAGCAAATATGACATTCAGAAATTATTTGTAAAAAGTTTTTTTAATTCATAAACACAAAAAAAAATAATGAAAACAGTAGAGAGGTATTTTTTTATTTTGAAAAGTAGAATTTATAAAAATAGGAGAGCTTTCAGGTAAGTCTATTTGATTTTTTTCTGATTTGCCCTTAGACTAAACTTATATGGTTTGACCATCCCACCTTCAATAACAATGCTGTTATTGCAGCAAATCAAAATTGATATGTTCTTATGGATGGAGCTTAACCACTACTCATATATCTAGTCATTCCAAATTCTGATTTATCTATTTGATATACAAGCCTGTTTGCACAACATATACATATATATACATATATATAAATCAGGGTATGAAACAATGAATTGGGGGTTGTTTTGGTTTTGGTTTTGCCAACAGACATAACAAGTTATCTCTCATATTCTGTCCTCTACCAGTACTGTACTTAACACGGGAGTTTTATGCAATGTGTAGTAACAGGCAAATAAATGCCTAGACATTTCTTTCCTTATTTTTTTACAGGACAACTTTCATTGGTATATGCCATAAGATTTACTGGGTTTGTGGCGACACATTGCATTATTTGTGATTAATGTATCAGTGTGTGAAATGGTGTTTTACAAATCTATTCACTGAGTGCTATTATTTAAGGAAGCAGGCCTCAGAGAGCAAGTGTCATGCCATGTCTCAGGAACACAAAAGTGGTTTTTTGACAGCAAGCTATATAAAATCAATTGTGATGATTTCAAGGATGAGTGACCTTTCAGATTTTGATATTTCTCCATTTACGTGAGGACCATTCATAAGTGAATTTCATGTTCTGAATGTTTTTTGCAGTAAGACAATAAGGTAGAACTGTAATCACAGGAGGACCTCACAGTATCACAGGAACTGTAATAACATGAGAGCTAAATGAACAATTTTTTCCAAGAAGGTTTGAGAAGATCCAAGGCATGTCACAATATAGCGTGATAGCAAGAGACAATAAGAATAATGGCAAAAATCACTGCCCATGGAATTGCATGCAGGTAGCCAAGTAGGCAGCTGACTGCTCTATCAGATATAGACTTCAAGTAAAAGAGAAGCTCTGTGTAACTCCATGCAATGCAGAGCTACAAAGAGAGCACTTCTGCTGCTTACTGAAGTGAACAAAGGACCTGAGAAGATGTTAGATTTCCAGTCGTTTCCTCAGACAGCACTTTTCAAAGGTGTCTTTCTACAGTGGACAAGTTCAAACTTTTTTTCTATCACCTTCATCTCCTCTTTGGGTGCATTTTTTCCCATTTCTTAAACTAAAAACTTCTTCAGAGAAGAAAAATGCAGTGAAGTGGTCTCCTAGGAATAAAGAGCATGAATGGGTAGGTATGTGTGCACATACAATATGCACAGCCAATGGACCTGCAGATGAAAGAGGTGCTTTTCCAGTCCCAATGCTTAGCAAAAACTCCTTGAGGAGTGAAGCCTCACTATCTTCAGTGAGGTAGCAACAGGCTGAGTTTGGAGGATTAAAACTCACACAGAGCTTACAAGCTCTTCTTTAAAACCATTTTTATATGCAGATTTCAAGCAGTCTCAGAAGTTTAAATCCTTTCCTGTCTATAGACAGGGACTCAAGGGCACAGGAAGGCCATTTAGCTGGCTCACATTTTTTTTTTTTTCTATTGGTAATAGCAAGAATTGCAGAGGACTAAACAGGATCTAGACCTGGTAAAACCATTACAGATTAAAAAAAAAACTCTTTGGTAGTACAGTAGATCAGATCTTTCTGTCTCTTTATGGACAGAGATCTAAAACTAAATAGTCCACATCATGCTGGCTATAATTTTTTACAGATGTGAATGATCAACATTATAATGGAGACTAAGTCATAAATCATATCTCACTTTCCAGCAAAATGTTCCAGTCATGGCGGTTCTAAGCTGACAAAATGTTAACTATGTTTTGGAGAAAAATAGTATGTGAAAGCAAACTTATGTAATCTTTCCAAGCTAAAATGACATTGAGTATTTCCTTCACCAATGATAATCAAATTTTAGATAATCAAATCTCCATAGAAATGGAGATGAAAAATTAGAAAGCCATGAATGTATCCAACAGCAAATATAGAAATACCTAAGTATGTGTCCCCATAAGGCTTGGTTTTCAGGACTGCTGAGAAAACTGAACACTTGCCATTGAAAAGAATAAGGTTTAGTTACCATGAATCATCATGACTGAGAAAGGATCATGCTACTGTAGTATGTTGCCTCTCTGAAAAAATATCTAATCTTTTATATTCTTCAAAGACATTTTTTGATTCAAACAAATGTGAAACTTGCTAAACTAATATTTTTTCTATGTTTGTTCTTGTATGTTAGTCGACACTGTACACGTTAATAAATAATGAACTTCAAATCACTTGAGGCTGGAAATTTTCCAGACAGGTTTTGGCCTAAAGACTTATAGAATCATAGGATGGTTTGGATTGGAAGGGACCCATAAGGGACCCTTATGTACTTCCACCCACCCTGCCATAGGGATACTTGAGGGATACTTGCAGGGATACTTGACCAGATTTCCTAAAGCCCAATGCAACATGACCTTGAGCACTTCCAGGGATGGGGCATCCACAACTTCTCTGGACAACCTGTGCCAGTGCCTCACTCTTATACTGAAGGATATCTAATATTTAATACTTCCTAACACCTAATCCAAATCTATCCTTTTTTAATTTAAAAACATTACCCCTTATCTTATCACTAAACTCCCTGAGAAAGAGTCCCTCCCCAGCTTTCCTGTAGGTCCCCTTTTGGTACTGTAAGGTTATTTTAAGGTCTCCCTGGGGCCATCTCTTCTCCAGACTGAACAACCTCAACTGCCTCAGGTTATCTTCATAGGAGAAGTGCTCCATTCCCCTCATCATGGTCCCCCTCTGGACTTGTTCTAATTGGTCCATGTCCTTGCCCTGATACAGGTGCAGGACCTTGCACTTGGCCTTGTTGAACCTCATAAGGTTCACACAGGCCCACCTCTCCATCTCAAGCCTGTCAAGGTCCCTCTATATGGCATCCCCTCCCTCCAGTGTGATGATCTCTCCATGCAGCTTGGTGTCATCAGCAAATTGCTGATGGTGTATTCAATCCCACTGTCCATGTCACCAAGATGTTAAACAGTACCAGTCTCAATACTGGCCCATGAAGAACACCACTCATTACGGATATCCAACAAGACATTGAGCCATTGACTGCAACTCTTAGAGTGCAACCTAAGCCAGTTCCATTCCCCACCAAGTGGTCCATCCATCAAGTCCATGTCTCTTCAATTTATAGACAAGGATGTTGTGCAGGTCAGTGTCAAATGCTTTGCACCAGGTAGATGATGTCAGTTGCTCTTCCACTATCTACCTACCAGTGCCATAACCCTGTCATAGGAGGCCACAAGATTTTTCAGGTATGATCTACTGTTAGTGAAGCCATGATGGCTGTCACCAATCACCCCCTTATTTTGCATGTGCCTTAGCATACTTTCCAGGAGTATCTGCTCCATGATCTCACTAGGCATAGAGTTAAGACTGACTGGCTTGTAATTTCCCAGGTCTTCCTTTTTTCCCTTTTTAAAATTGAGGTTATATTTCCCCTCTTCCAGTCATCAGGAACTTCACCACACTGCCACAACTTCTCAAATATAGTGGCTTAGCAACTTCATCCACCCGTTCCCTCAGAACCCATAGATGTATTTCATCAGGCCCCATGGAATTCTATATCTTTAGGTTCCTTAGATGATCTCAAAGCCTCATCTTCTCCTACAGTGCACGGTTCATCATTCTCCTAGTCCCTGCCTTTGCCTTTGGGGACTTGGGTTATGTGGCTAGAACACTTGCCAGTGAAGACTGAGGCAAAAAAGTCATTGAGTACCTCTGCTTTTTCCATATCCTTGGTAACAAGGTCTCCCATTAACTTATGGAGAGGATCCACAATTTCCCTGGTCTTTCTTTTATCACTGACATACCTATAGAAGCTTTTCTTGTTGCGCTTGATATCCCTCACCAAATTTAATCCTAACAGGACTTTAGCTTTCCTAACCCGGTCCCTGGCTGTTCAGATGATTTCTCAGTATTCCTCCCATGCTACCTGTCCTTGTTTCCACCTCCTGTAGACCTCATTTTCCTGCCTGAGTTTGGTCAGGAACACCTTGTTCATCCATGCAGACCTCCTGACATTTTTGCCTGACATCCTCTTTGTTGGGATGCATAGCTCCTGAGCTTGAAGGAGGTGATCTCTGAACATTAAGCAGCTTTCTTGGGCCCCTCTTCCCTTCAGGACTTTGTCCCATGGTGCTCTACCAAGCAGATCTCTGAAAAGGCCCAAGTCTTCTCTCTCAAAGTCCAGAGTAATGAGCTTGCTGTACAACTGCCTAGCTGCCCTCAGGATCCTAAACTGCATGATTTAATGGTCACTGCAGCCAAGACTGCCCTTGAGCTTCACATTCTCCACCAGCCCCTCCTTGTTGGTGAGAATGAGACCCAGAACAGCACCTCTCTTTGTTGGCTTTTCTATCAGTTGGAGAAGGAAGTTACCAATGCCCTCCGGGAATCTCACAGATTGCCTATGCCCTGCTGTGCTGTTCCTGCAACATATATCAGTGGTTGAGGTTCCCCATGAGGACCAGGGCTTTGAGGTTGCTCCTAGCTGCCTACAGAGCATCTTCATTAAATTGTTTTATATTTGTCAGCGGGATGACCATGAGCCAGCACTGTGCCCTTGTGGCCTTGAAGGCCAATGGCATCCTGGAGTGTATCAGAAAGTGTGTGGTTAGTAGGTGGTGAGAGGTTCTCCTCCCTCTCTGCTCTGCCCTGGTGAGACCACAAGTGGAATATTGCATCCAGTTCTGGGCCAGTTCTTGCCTTTGCTTTGAAGGTATAGGCTCAGAGGAATTCAGAGTGCATGCTCAGTGAGGGGTGGTTGCACACTGGAGATGGGTAGCCTTTGGGACAGAGGTGTGTTTTGGCATCATAATGACATTATAATGAACAAAGTTCACCCAGAGAACATGATTTTGTTATCAGTTCATCTCAGGGCTGACCATGCAGTCTATCAGTTCCAAACTACTATCAAGTTCCCCATCCCTGCAGTGGTACCACACAGTCTGGCCACGGTGTCTTCACTCCATGCTATTTCTCTTGGAGTCAGCAAACCAAGCTCCCCAGATGTTACCAATACCTAAGGTTGCATGTTATGTTGCCAAGAACACTATCATGGAACATATTTCTTGCATATCTGCTGCATCTCACCCTGGAATTTTCCTCAACACTGAACCTTCTCTTAAGATGTAGAAAAATTACTTTCAATCAGTCACCTCCAGCAATTATTCCACATTCAAATGAGACCTAGAAGCAGTATAATTATGCAAGTACCATGCAGTACTTATACATCTACATTGCTTTCCATGAGCAGGTATGCTTGTCCTGGTTTGCAATTTGCACTGTGCCTTATAGCACTCCTGGTGTTAGGGTTAGCAAGTTCTGCCAGTTCAGGCAGAACTGCTGCCAGTTCAGGTGTTTCAGCCCACCCATGGTGCAGAGGAGGACTGGTGTAGGTGTGCCTCAGTGGCACATAATGTGACTGAACTAGACAATCTCTAGAGGTCCCTTGCTACTTCAATTATTCTGCGATTTTTTCATTCTGTTACAGTAAAATGACACACATAAAGTGTACATTAAAAAATACTGAAGCTGCACAGGAAGCATGCCAGAATTAGCATCATATATATTACTTACCATAAGCATCTCTCACAAATACCGAAAATAAAATATATTCTCCACAGTAAGGGGCGACAAAGACAGAAACAGTATCAGGAGGATGCCACTGACACTAACAGCACGGGTAATAGGAGTAGTATCAGTGACACAGGTGATGGCAAGGGTGGAATGATAGGGCAGCATTTTCGAGTTCTGGAATAGATTTTCCTACACATTCAGACAAAAACAAGTGTTCCATATTCTCCCATGGGCCAAGTGATGGTTGAACGATCACATCGGGTTTTAAAGGAACAATTAGTGAGATTAAAAGAGATCAAGAACATCGATGAGAGATTGTCCAAGGCATTGGTTGTCTTGAATCACTTACGTTTGACTAGTGATCGAGAAGACCCTCCTGCAAGTATTTATTTTCAAACAGTAAATATAGCAGCACCAAATGTGTTACCACAAATAAGAATGAATTACCGAGATCCTGCTACAGGAACTTGGAAAGGGCTATACGGGTACAGAAATACAATTAACACATGTGATTACAATGACACTGCTAGGCAGGGTTTAGGGGCTTATGGCACGGAGACAAAGGGTAACAACTATAGCATTTGGAACAATCATACAGTTATAGCCTTACCTCCTGATGTTTTTCTGATTTGCGGGGATAGGGCCTGGCAAGGTATCCCTTCAAATGCTATCAGAGGTCCATGTTACTTAGATAAACTCACTATATTTGCTCCTAGCTTGTCACAGTTGTGTGAGATCACCAGACATAAATGGGCATTGCTCCCACTGGATTGCAATGATAATGTTGAATTGCTTGGTGTTGCAGCTAGAGTAGCATTGGCAAGTTTAGTGCCAGGAGTGGCATCTGCGACCGCACTTAACAACTTAGAAAAATAGGTATCACAGAATCACAGAATTTCTAGGTTGGAAGAGACCTCAAGATCATCGAGTCCAACCTCTAACCTAACACTAACAGTCCCCACTAAACCATATCCCTAAGCTCTACATCGAAACGTCTTTTAAAGACTTCCAGGGATGGTGACTCCACCACCTCCCTGGGCAACCTGTTCCAGTGCCTAACAACCCTTTCAGCAAAGAAGTTCTTCCTAACACCTAACCTAAAACTCCCCTGGCACAACTTAAGCCCATTCCCCCTCGTCCTGTCACCAGGCACGTGGGAGAACAGGCCAACCCCCACCTCACTACAGCCTCCTTTAAGGTATCTGTAGAGAGCGATAAGGTCGCCCCTGAGCCTCCTCTTCTCCAGGCTGAACAAGCCCAGCTCCTTCAGCCGCTCCTTGTAGGACTTGTTCTCCAGGCCCCTCACCAGCTTCATTGCCCTTCTCTGGACCCGCTCAAGCACCTCGATGTCCTTCTTGTAGCGAGGGGCCCAAAACTGAACAAAGTACTTAAGGTGCGGCCTCACCAGAGCCGAGTACAGGGGGAAGTATGCTGGGCCAAGAAGCAAGCCCATGCCATGACAGAGATACTTGAGGAGATGTTACCAGATCAAAATAGTCTGCAACATGCACTCTTACAGGATCAAGCTGCTATTGACTTCTTGCTCTTGGCTCAGGGGCATGGGTGTGAGGACTTTGAGGGAATGTGCTGTTTAAACCTTTCTGATCATAATGAGTCAATTCACAAATCCATTACTTTCCTGAAAGAGCACATGAGAAAGATTCAATATAATATCAATCCTTTCAATCAATGGCTCACTCATTTGTTTGAAACGATGCATAGATGGTTACTGGGATTAATCAAAGAGGGATTAAGGATTCTGTTTAATCATCATTGCGTGTTGTATTGTAATAAATGTCATTAAAGGGTTACTTGCAAAACTGTTACCTCGGGCTTGGTTTGCTCAAAAAAAAAAGGGGGAATTGTTGAGGGATTTTTGAAACAGCAAGGATCCCATGGCTTGCTGCAGCTGAGCAAACCAAGCTACCAGGACGACTATGAAAAGTTCCCATGACAGTGTTCCCACATAGCCCAACTGAGGAATTTAGAGAAATATTGTTGCCAGCAGCTAGCTTCAAGGACAAGGTCTATGTGACTGCTAATCACAAGGGGGTTGTTTTCTTGTAGGTGGGGTTGTTTTCGCGCAGTTTTTTGTCTGAATGCTTTTGACCACTAATCTTGTGTGAGACACTATCAGCCCCTGTCAAGTTCACTATAAAAGTCAGGCTATTCGGGTAATAAAGAGGCAGCATGATCTGACCATACTAGTGTCTGTTGTGTGTTTGGCTGTTCTTCCTGCAACACTCCACGTGATCGCTTACTGAATCAAAAAACTTCCCAGTTGAGTCTTGCAGCTGCTAAAGTCATGCTCAGCTTGCTTTCTCTCATATCCTGTTCAAAATGAATATTCTTTCATAGTCAAATAATATTTAGTTCTTGCAACAGTTTCAGCTGGAAAGAACCAAAAAGTCCCATCTAAGGAAATTCCTTTTGATACACACCTGCATCAAATAAGGTAGGAGACTCAAAGTCTATGATGCAGTGAAGTGAGATAGTCCCATCTAGTCCATATCTGGGATTTATGCCTGGTAATGAGGTAATGCATAAAGCAGAGCTACAAGATTGTTATAAGATAAACACTCGTCCCAGGTAACCCTAAAGAAGAAGAGAAATGTGCCTGAGTTCTACGAGCAGATTCAGCACTTCCTTGCTTCCTGAAACAAAACAGCATGAGCAGGACTACAATTCAGGGCTGGCATTGACACATCTACACACCACATGTTTTTTTGTGGTTGTAGTCCTCATGACTTGACTTGGAGAAGTACTGGGAGTCCACAAGCCCCATGAGAGTCAATGACAATTCCGTACACTTAACTCCTTACGCACCTTTCATTAGAGGCACCAAGGAAGAAATTTAGAAGGTTAAACACAGGTGTCTAGTGTTATTTCAGAACCCACTGCATATTCTTTGTGGTTTCCACTTATTTATTCACAAAGGAATATTACTTACACAGTCCTGTTCATACCTACCAGTCCCACAAGGATGGCTCAGAAACTCAGGATATTTGAAATGGTATAGATTCCTGAATGGGCTCTTCAGTTTCAACTCTAGGGTTTTGAAAAGATAACTGGGGGAATATGCCAGTAAGATTGGCCAAGGAACACAAAGAAAAAAGCTGACTGAAGGAATCAAAGTGTAACCTGAAGCTGTATAATTCACATTCATGACAGCAACACTTTCCAAAAATCTGCTCAAAGAACTTATAACTATCTCACAGAAAGCCATAGAAATTTTGGAAAAAAAAAAAAAAAAAAAGTTTGGGTGAAGTTTATAAGAAAGTACATTAGCAGCAATAACACTCAGAACTATGGATGAGTCTAACATTTAACTAAAGTAGGAACTGAAACCTCAATTAAAAAAAATAAAAGTATATAGCATGTGTTAAATTATCCTTTAGTACCAATGAAAGAACACCAGACTGTCACCTATTATTCAGTCACACCTAGACTCAATTATTGTCACATCTTTATATTGCTGGGCTCCCAATTAAAAGAAAATGACCGAAGACCCATTTTCTTGGCTTAGCACTCTAGGAACTTGAAAAGTAAGAATGATCGCTCACCATGAACTGTTAAATGAACATGAAAGTCGCGTAGACTTCCTTTTTTCCTTTGAATTACAGGTTTATCTCTGCTTTAGAATTAGAGCCACTTTGCTCAGTAAAGTTACACCACAGCAGACCTGAAACCTGGCTCTAAAACTGGCTGAAGAGTAATCAGCACGAGCCAACAGAGACATTTGTGGAGAAGGGCTGACTCACATCTTTTGCTGAGACTTGCATCAGCTAAAACAGTATTAGAGACACCAGTTTTGAGAAGGATGGGACAGTTTTTGAATCATGGACACCTTTCTAATCTGAGTAAAAAGTAAAAATATTTAATAAGAAATAAATAATAAATAAATAAAAAATAAAAAATAAATAACCCTTTGCATTTCTTTAAATTTATTGCTAAGCTCTCAGTTTTCCTGGTGTCCTTGGCTAAAACTGAGAATCTTGATAGAACTGTAGTAACTGAGACAGCTTTCCTCAATAGTAATTCTGACATTGTTTATTTCCCTCTGAGTGAGATGATAAAAGCCAAGAGCTTGAATATCACTCAGAAAGGGATTAGCCATTCTGTGGGTAATGAAAACTTCCACAAGAGTATTTAAACAGAAATAGATTTTATTCTTTTAAGAAGGACATCTTTTTTTTCTTCCAATGCATAAACTAAACACTAACTGACAGCACAAAGGAAAGGTGGAAACAGGTTATTCCGTGACTGTTTATCTGGGGATTTCTTGCACCTCTGTCTGCACCCTCAAAGTACAACATGATCAGAGCCTGTGTAATAGGACTTGATGGAAGCATGGTGAGGCTTAAAAGATGTAAAGCAGAGAGATGCATGTTACAGCTGTACATTTTTTTTTAAAGTAAACTGTAGTATAATGACTCCTTCACAGCAGAGTGGAGAGTATTTCATCTTACACTTCTCATGCTTTAGACAAGTTCTAATATACTGCTAGTAACCTCCTACTGCTAGTAGGAAGTGAAGCTACACAATAATCAAGGTCCTATATCCAGTATTCCCTTCTTTAGAAAACAAAAAGGTACAAGGGTAGCGCATGTATTCAGGCTTAGCTAAAAGACCACATTACCCATACCACAGCACTCTACTGTCTGGTTTGTTATACATACAGTTAATCTAGTAATAATTCCTACCTGTTCTGTATATTGCTATTTAATTGTGCACCAAGGAGTCTTCTGGCCTGCTGTGATTAGGCGTAATGTGATAAAGCTTTTATTATCAGTATGAAAATGAGAGTTTTCTGGTTGAAAACTGCATAGTTTCACACTCAGTTTTGCAATGATTCATCCTATTTATTATGTATAAGGAGTGTACTAAATCATACCCAAATTTACTGCACTTTCTCTTTGAGTAAAAAGCTAATTTTCTGAGAATTTTCAAGAGAAACTGTTAATTACTTTATGAGTTAAATTTATTTAGCGATGAAACTTTTAACACAGCAATCAGTATTAGACCTTTTCTCTGTCCCTAGTGATCTGCACGTTTCAAGTCTGCGTACACAAGCCCTGGCAAAGGAAGAATCTTTGAGAAGCTGGATAGGTATCTTCTTTCTGTAGTTTCTTGTGGGGTTAGAGGATTGCATATCAACAGTTCAATATAAAAGAAAGTTTTTCCTCAAATGAAGTCTTTACCATTATATATTCCTTAAGAGAAGCTTGCAACACTTTTAAAAGACTACAATCTCTTATTATGAACAACAAAACTGAGGCTACATCATATCCTTATTTTAGTTACTGACTCAGATACTGACTCAGGTCACCATCACGTAGTAGGGAGCACAGGAAGGGAGAAGACAGGCAGACCTGGTGTGGGGGCTTCCAGGACAGACCTTGTATCCAGGCTGTAGGTAGCTTTGTCTCCAGTCCTCCTTGCTGCAGTCCCTGAGGGGACTACTTGGGTTCACCCTGGACTTGACTCATGACTTTGTCATGCCCAGGGCTACTGATGGACCCTGTCCTTCTCAACACCTTGCCCTGATGCTGTAGGGCTGTGCCTTCACTGGGGAGGGCAATGCCTTGCTGTACTCACAGCTCATCCTCTTCAACGGATCCATAGGCTCTTGCTGCTCCCTGACATGCACAAATCAAATCACTGCAACATGCATGGAACCTGGTTTACTGTGAAGGAGCTGCTGAAGTGAGCATACTAATGAATGGTAGCACCAGGGTTATTTATTTTAATTGATTATTAAATAGAGATTAACAAAAATAATTTTTTTAATTGCATGGATAAAATTCATTTTTCAGCATTTCTGTTAATGTTTCAGAGATTTCTATAAATATCTTTAGTACTTGTAGGTCTTAAAAGCCAAAGTAGTAATATCCTTACTTGTCATGGAATGGGACATGCTGGGAAATTTAGAAAATAGTGGGCATCTCAATTGAGTGTTTGCTTTTTAATGAAAAATGACATGCCCACGTATCCATAATTTATTTCAGTTTATTGAGCTAAAATATGTTGTTCTAAATCAGTTCAATATAAAATGGTATTTTTAAAGTAATTCACTAGATTGTGCAAGTTATGGTTCATATCACAGAATCTTTGTTGTTTTCCTATAGATTATGTTTTGTGTTATTTCTCATACTGCATGAGAAGTATGACACAACCTATGATCCATTACAGAGGTCAATCAGTGAAGAGATGCATGCATCATGACAGATTTCAATTAGAGGTGATTCATATGCATAACGGTTATGTGCATCTGTAATGCACTGCAAGACCAGGGTCACAACTCAGATCTTGGCAAAATGCATTTTATGATGGAGATATACTTGGTTTACACCAGAAACTACATAACATGTAGTTTATTTGTGAGCTAGAATGGTTGGAAGTATTTTTAATTAATTATTCACAAATTTAATCAAGAAGAGAAACTGCACACAGACCTAAAGAAGTAGATTGCAACTAATTATATAAAGCTGAGAAACAGAAAGTAAACAACTGCTTATGCATTCTTTGACATTTGAATTTCACTCTTCCTGCTGGATTATAAAAAGAGCTAACAAAGCAGGCCAGACACCTTCTGGGAGTCTTTGCAGTGTCCTTGAGATTCCTGAAGGTTTTTGGGGTAGGACATTGTCAGCCACCTATAATAGCAGAAGAGCAGAAGAGTTGGAACTGGGTTGCAGCTAGGACTGTTGGTTGCAAGTTTTACACTTTTTTTCAGAAGTGGTTGGTTTTTGTTTTGTTTTTTTTTTCAGGTAAAAACCAAACGTAATGTTTAAAAACAGATGAATGACAGCTGGAGGTGATGGAAGGTCTGAAGCTGAGGACTGTTCCAGGCAGTGGTAGTGCTGCCCGCTAGCTTGCCTCCACCACAATGACTTTGTGAAGCCTGAAACACTTTTAAAAGACTACAATCTCTTATTATGAACAACAAAACTGAGGCAGTTTATTCATGATATTGAATAAACTTGGCAGAGCTAAAGGAGAGATATTCTCAATTTGCTGGGGATGAGATGTTGTCTTGGATGTTTGCAACGTCAGATATCCAGGCTGCTGTCATGGTCACCTGCATGGTCACAACCAATGACACAAAGTAGGTGGTGGGATTGTGAAGCCACGAAAGAGAAAGAATGCAAGAAAACCCCTTTGGAAGTCATCTGATCTTGCATCAGGTGAAGATGATTTGTCAGAGCTTTGAATTTACTTCCAAGGTTAATTTCAACGAATAACCTTAATGTTATCCAAACAACTCCACAGTAATCAGGGGTACAGCACAGCATCGAGCAGACCTCAAACCACTGGGTTCTCCTAGGCTTGCTACCAAGGATATGCCACCAGAGAAGTATTACTACAGCAGACGAGCAATTTTTTTTAAAGCAGTGTTCATACTCATTATTTTCAATTTCAGTTACTGGATATGTATATGCACCCCTTCTGCTTAGTATCAGACCAAAAATGTAAGTAGGTCTGTATTTTAATATTCAAATGTAGAAGTAGTTTTGCCATGATATTGACTATTTACAGAATATGGGGGAATATTAAATATAGAAACATAGAATCATAGACTATCCCGAGTTGGAAGGGACCCATAAGGATCATCGAGTCCAACTCCAGGCACCACACAGGTCTACCCAAAAATTCAGACCATGTGACTATGTGCACAGTCTAAATGCTTCTTAAACTCCAACAGGCTTGGTGCAGTGACTACTGCCCTGGGGAGCCTGTTCCGGTGTGTGACCATCCTCTTGGTGAAGAACCTCTTCCTGTTATCCAGCCTGAACCTCTCCTGCCTTAGCTTGACACCATTCCCGCAGGTCCTGTCACACTGGTCACTAAAGAGAATAGATTTTTGCTTTCCCCTCCACTCCCCCTCGTGACAAAGCTGTAGACCACAATGAGGTCTCCCCTCAGCCTCCTCTTTTCCAGGCTGAGCGTAGTCACCCATATATGAGGCAATTGGCTGAAAATGGTCACCAAGCCACTCTGCATCATATTTGAAAAATCATGGCAGTCAGGCGAAGTCTCTGGTGACAGGAAAAAAGGAAATATCACTCCCATTTTTAAAAAGAGTAGAAAGGAAGATCTGGGAAACAACAGACTGGTGAGTCTCACCTTAGTGCCTGGAAAGATCATGGAAAGCATCCTCCTGGAGGCAATGCTAAAGCACATGCAGGACAAGGAGATGATCTGGGACAGAAAGCATGGCTTCACCATGGGCAAATCATGTGGGACCAATCTGGTGGTCTTCAGTGATGGAGTGACTGCATCAACCAACAAGGGAAAACCAATTGATGTCATCTACTTGGACTTCTGTAAGGCTTTTGACATGGTTCTACACAATATCCTAATCTCCAAACTGGGGAGAGATGGATTTGAAGGGTGGATCATCCAGTGGAAAAAGAATTGACTCAATGGCCCCACCCAGAGAGCAGTGGCCAATGGCTCTATGTCCAGTTGGAGACCCTTAGGGATCCCTCAGGGGTCTGTCTGGACTGGTGCTTTTCAATATCTTCATCAATGACGATGGGATTCAGTGCACCCTCAGAAAGTTTTTGGATGACACCAAGCTGAGGGGTGCAATCGATACCAAAGAAGGAAGAGATGTCATTCAAAGGGACCTGGACAGGCTGGAGAAGAGGGCCCATGTCGATGGCATGAGGTTCAAGTCCAAGTACAAGGTGCTGCACCTGGGTCGGGGTAATCCCAGACAGGAGTACAGACTGGGAGAAGATCTCGTTGAAAGAAGACCTGCAGAGAGATACTTGGTGGTTCTGGTGGATAAAAGGCTAGACCTGAGCTAACAGTGCGTGCTTGCAGCCCAAGCCAACTGCACCCTGGGCTGCATCAAAAGAGGTGTGACCAGCAGGTCAACAGAGGTCTGCCCTCATGATGCCCCATCTGGAGTGCTGCGTCCAGGTTTGGGGCTCCTAGCACAAGGAAGATGTGGACAGGTCAGGGTGAGTCCAGAGTAGGACTAAAAGATGATCAGACAGCTGGAGCACCTCTCCTATGAAGAAAGGCTGAGAGAGCTGGGAATGTTCAGCCTGGAGTAGAGAATGCTCCGGGGAGACCTCACTGTGGCCTTTTAATACTTAAAGGGTATTTTTAATACTTTTAATATTTAAAACTATAAAAAGGATGGAGAAGGACTCTTTACTCAGGTAGATGATAGGACAAGGGGGAATGATCTTAAACTAAAAGAGGATAGATAGATTTAGATTAGAAATTAGGAGTAAATTCTTCACTGTAAGAGTGGTGAGACACTGGTACAGGTTGCCCAGAGAAGCTGAGGATCCCTGTCTCTGGAGGTGTAGACATCTATTTAAGACATTTAGATTACCACTTATTACAAGACTCTGTAAGCCCTCCTGTTAGAGAGATTTTCCTAGTTTTTAATCATCAGTCTTCCCAGGTTTGTTTCTTTCCTGTAATCTGTAATTTAATATATTAAAATCTAATATTTTCGTAAAGAAAAAGAAAATACATCAAAGAAATAAATGAAACACATCTTCCATCTCCTACTATAACTCTCCAAGATGGGATTTTCAAAGAAACCTAGGGAAGCTTGATCCCTCCTGACATATCAGAGCTTCTGAGCATCTGATACTTGTAGTTCCTTTAAACAAAAATCTCAGGTCTGAGGCAGTTTGGGGCTACTCTTTTTTTTTTTTTTTAAATCAAACTTTCCTTTCAGGCACCCATTTACTTGCTAAAAGCAGTTAAATTTCCTTCTCCGTTTAATAAACAACAACAACAAAAAAATTATCTGATGCAATCATCATGATTGCCTTAATATTGGTTCTGGTACCTGTAAGGCATTTCTGAGGACTGAATGTTGTTTATGAACAGCTTGATTTTTCAATATACAATTTCATTTTCTCTCACTCTACTTAACTCTACTTGAAGTTTATATATTTTCCATTACTGTAAAATTGACAGCCTTTGAATACACCAAATATAAAGACACTACTAAATGGCATTTATGAGCATCACTTTATGTGGAAAGAAATCACTAAAAGATCTGCTGAGTTTATAACTAGGAAAGCAGAACAATTCTTTCTTTCCAACATAAAAAACTTTTTTTATCTAAGCAAGGAATTATAGCAAGTGGAAGTTCAATATCATGCCTTTGAGAATTACAATCTACTTAGACCAAAGTAAAACTATTTGAAAGGAACTATTAAATAGTGGGAAGTAGTTATGTGTGGTAATTTTCTAAAATATTTGGATTTCTCATTTCAGTCGCAGTCACTTTCCTATCTGCAGTATGCTTTTCACTTCATACCCAGTTCACAATTTAAAATCTGAAACAGTCTATGAAGTAGCTCATTTATAGCAAAGAAAACACAGGGATAATACTATTTTTTTTTATTTATTTTTTGCCCTCCTGCACTGAGGGAAAAGACCATTGAGACCCTTGATCGTGCACTTAGACCTATATGGAAAAAGTATTATCTGGATTCCTGTATCAAAGTAGTGCTAAACATATTTATTCAGTCACAGGTAGAATTACATTTACAGCTATTGCTGATATAGAGTCCTCGAGATATGATTAACTATCTTAATCATATGCCGTTAAAATAAGATGGCTGTTTTGCCAGGAAGAATGTCAACTTCACTTGGAAAAAACAGACAGCAAAGTCATGTTCCCAAGGGTGCTATAAAGGAAAACATATCCCTTCTCCTTCTGTCCTCCACACAGCATTTGAAATGCATATAAACTCAGTGGTCATGTTTTACCTCTAGAACTATTTTCTGCACCACCAGCTTCTGCTGCTTTCAAGAGTCTAATGACTTGCCAAAAACAAACCAGATAAGCCTAGTAGAATTTCCACATTATTAAAATGTTATATTTGCAAGAAGCACATATTTATTTATTTATTTTTTGGGGGGTGGGGGAGGGAATATATGTATACATATAGATATATGTATAGATTAACTACCTGCTTTGCTTTGATCCAAGGTGTTGGTGGTATGTGGTGTTCTCAGATCTTGTGACTGCTGTACCTGAGGGACTCATGAAGCACCTTTTCACATCTGTTTTGGGACTAGTGTTACCTGATTGTCTATTTCAGAAGGGCCTTGGTAGTTACTGTGATCTGTCTACTATGTACCTCAGTAACCCATCTTTTGTGCGTGAAAGGGTGTGCCAGCATTACCATCATGCTCTGCCCAGGCTGAGGAATTTTCTGTCTCAGTAGAATTTGCTGCTTTGGTTAAAATGCTCAGGAAATGCAACCACTCTGCTTGATCCCAAAACAGTTATGGTCAGTAGTGTTTCAGCCATGGTACAGCTTTGTGCCAGTGAGATATCCACATGAGATCAGACAAAGAGTCACTGGAGTTGTGAATGTGTAACTATTTTTGTGCCTGGACCTGACTGCAGATTAAAACTTTGGAAGTGTCCTGACCTGCCTGGTACACACACGTATGAGTTGGTGGAACCTGAAGAAAAAAAATTCTCTGCAGCTCCTAGTAATAGCACAAGGAAACAAGGACAATGTTAATCAGTTTTCCCCTCTTCCCTTGCTATGCATTTCTTCTTGTTGTTATTGGAATAAATAAATCACCACTCTTTCCAGGGCTTTAAATCTGTAACCTTTTAAATACTTATTCCACAAAGAAGTGTGAAATGAGTTTCTCAAGGAGTAAGCTGCATAAAGTCAAGGATATGGTTCCAGGCAAAATATTACACTGCAGTGCTTCTTTCTGCACTGTTATCTTCTCTTTCAGAGTGTATATCTAAATTCAACCTAGCATTATTTTAACATTCTCTGAAGTCAGTGTGATGGCATTTCCATTTGCTTGCATATTTTTGCAGAACTTTCTGTAAACATACACTACTTAGTACTAACAATGTGTTGTTATACTGCTTTCTGCAATGAGAGAAGAAAATTTTATTATTACACCATTATAACCATATTAGCCTCTTTAGAACAATGCTATTTTGAAGCATTATTTGTGAAATAATATATAATTAGCTGATATATTGAAAAGTCTGAATGTCCATACACAACTAACTCTCTTCTACAGCAAAGATACTTTGTTTTGCCCATCATTTGTATTAGTGAGAATAAATTCAGTTGAAAAATACATAACTGTTGCAGATTAGACAACAAAGTCTGCCTATTTCTCCTTTTAATGGAGAAATTCCATATATTTTGCTACTCATGTATTGGAGAATTCAACAGTGACATCTGCAGATTGATAGTAACCTTATGACCAATATGCCTGTCTCTACATGTCAGATCTATCATCTGGAATATGTCCTCCCTCCCATTTACTCTGACATACATTTCCCACAGAAATCTTCTTCCGTAACTGCAGTTCCAGGTCTGCACAAGGACAGGTATCCAGTCAAATATTGCTAACTACTGGGGTCTACCCCATGGAAACCTCAGGAAAAGGGCACATCTCTGCATCCAGTTTATATGCAGCAGATTCATATCAAAGCATCCCTGAGACATTAAGGGAAATTGTGTAAGGATTACTGCAGTTCTGGAAGCCAGAAACATTCTCTAGGCTAGAAAGCTGGAATAGAAGGAGCTACTTATTTTTCAAGAATCACTTTGCAGCCCATTTTTTTCCCCTCAGGTTATTTCATCCATACTTGGTAGATCTGACGGATCCCTTTTTAAAGTTACCATGTGATAGCTAAGTGTTTCACAGTCTAAGAATACAGTGATAACATTAAACAGAGAGTAGCGAGCTTGTTTTCCAGAAAAGGTGGGTGGTTTCAGTCCCTTCCTTTGACACCAGGTCTCTTTTTGTTTCCATTCCTATACAGCACCTCCATGGACCTGCTCTGCTCTTCCACTTGGGCTCAGGTGATAACAGTACCTAAACAAGGCTGCCTACAGGTAAATTTGGGATGATATGGAGGTCTGGAAAAGCACGCAGAAGCCCTAACAGGCTGTTTTTTCTCCCACAACTGACTATGTTGAGTAAAGTGCAGCACCAGAATGATAATACAAAAATATGGTGTTGATCTTACAGTCATTCTCACTGCAAAATGTATTTTGATGAAGCAGAGTAATTTTTGCACTTCCATGGTACTTCACTGCTGTTTCTTCTTTCCTTGTAGTACTTAGTGGTAAATTGAAATGCTACAAATGATATCTAGGGTGATTTCTTCCTGCTATTTTCCTCTGTGAGTATCAATATATGTTCTAGACCTTCAGAACAGGAAAAACTGAAAAACTACAAAGTGACCTTCCTCAATTCAACAAAGCACACAGAAGAAGAAGGAAAAAAAAAAAAAAAAAGAGAGAGAGAGAGAGAGAGAGAGAGATAGAAAGGAGAAGAAAAGGTAAAAAAAATGGGAAAGGAAAAGAGGAAAACTAAGAGACAGACATAAACAACACCACAGTAAAAGAAGGGGAAAAAATGCCGGTAGTAGTATTTAAAAAGTATGAAATTTCTAGCTTTAGTGAAATAGGGAAATAGGTGAATTAGGAAAAAGATTTGTTAGACCAGAAAGTTGAATTAGTCTATCCATCAGTAACACCAAGTGGTGAGAGATTTTGTTGGTTGTTTTTGTGTTTTTGTTCCCCCCCCGCCCTCAGGATCCTGATCATATTTCTGCAACTTCATAACTATATTGAATACAGTTGAAAATACAGAATGGTCATTATTTCTTAAAGGCTGCCTTGGCAGGTGATGCAAACTTGGATTATTTCTTTTCCAATCTGTGCATGAGAACATCTATAAAGTAGAGACACTTCTCTCTGGGCAAAGATATCTGCAGCTCCTTTCTTCTTCATAGTTTGAGATTGTTAATTTGAGGAATTCAATGCAGTTTCACAGTGAAATTTTGGCCAATGAATATGCAGGAAAGTGCTATTACCCAAAATGAGCATAGCAACTGCAGTCCTTAAGATATCATAGGGCTGCTTTTAAGTATGTTGTAGAGTTCATTTGTAAGCCTGTCTCCAAACATGCAGATCAATTTATCATACCTGCATAAAGTCCTTTGCTCCTGTACATTACTACAGGTCCATAAAGTTCAGTGTCCTTGTGTTGTGCTTTAATCCATCAGGTAGCTCAGCACCACACAGCTCACTCCCTGCCCCTAGTGGGGTGGGGGAGAGAATCAGAAGAAAATAACAAAAAAAAAAAAAAAAAAAAAAAAAAAGTAAAAACTTGTGAGTTGAGATAGAGTTTAATAAGATAGAAAAGGGAAAATAATATGCAATATATGTATATAATTAATATATAGAACAAGGGATGCACAGTGCAGTTGCTCACCACTCACCAAACAATGCCCAGCCAGACCATGGGGAGCAGTTCCCCCCCAGCCATCCCGCCCAGTTTTATCGTCCTTCGTAATGCTATATGGTATAGGATAGACCTTTGGCTAGTTTGGGTCAGCTGTCCTGGTTCTGTCCCCTCACAGCTCCTTGCGCACCCCAAGCTTCACTGGCAGGGCAGCATGAGAAGCTGAAAAATGTTGCAGAGCAGGTAAGCCCTGCTCTGAAACATCTAGAATATCAACATGTTGTCAGCATCATATTTCCCTTAAATCCAAAACACAGAACATACCAGCCACTATAAAGAAAATTAACTCTATCCCAGCTAAACCCAGGACACTTTTCTTCAATTATCAGGACATCAAGAACAATTTTTTATTATTATTTTCTATTAGGCATCCCCTATGTATTCATGAGAGGTGCTTAAATTAAAAAAAAATAAAGGAGGTTCTCAGTCTGGTGGCTGAGTGAACTAACTAATCTTGAGTTGCCAGTCAGGCAGATACTCCAGGGTTTGTTTTCTACTACAGTGTTATTACTTCACAGAGTACATTACCTGTAGAAATTGAACTTCAACTACACAAATCAAAAGACTGTGAGCACTGAATCATTCTGTATTTATACCTGAGCAAACAATCTGGATGTTGGAATAGAAGGTATTTTGAGCAAGTTTGCTGATGACACCAAACTTGGAGGAGTTGTGGACTCGAATGAGGGTGGAAAGGCCTTGCAAAGGGATCTGGATAGGTTGGAGAGCTGGGCGATCACCAACCGCATGAAGTTCAATAAGAGCAAGTGCCGGGTCCTGCACCTGGGACGGGGAAACCCTGGCTGCACGTACAGACTGGGCGATGAGGTGCTGGAGAGCAGCCTAGAAGAGAGGGATCTGGGGGTCGTGGTAGACAGCAAGTTGAATATGAGCCAGCAGTGTGCCCTGGCAGCCAGGAGGGCCAACCGTGTCCTGGGGTGCATCAAGCACGGCATCGCTAGTAGGTCAAGGGAGGTGATTGTCCCGCTCTACTCTGCGCTGGTGCGGCCTCACCTCGAGTACTGTGTGCAGTTCTGGGCACCACAGTATAAAAAGGACATGAAACTGTTGGAGAGTGTCCAGAGGAGGGCTACGAAGATGGTGAAAGGCCTGGAGGGGAAGACGTACGAGGAACGGCTGAGGGCACTGGGCCTGTTCAGCCTGGAGAAGAGGAGGCTGAGGGGAGACCTCATCGCAGTCTACAACTTCCTCGTAAGGGGGTGTCGAGAGGCAGGAGACCTTTTCTCCATTAACACCAGTGACAGGACCCACGGGAACGGGGTTAAGCTGAGGCAGGGGAAATTTAGGCTTGACATCAGGAGGGGGTTCTTCACAGAGAGGGTGGTTGCACACTGGAACAGGCTCCCCAAGGAAGTAGTCACTGCACCGAGCCTGTCGGAATTTAAGAAGAGATTGGACTGTGCACTTAGTCACATGGTCTGAACTTTTGGGTAGACCTGTGTGGTGTCAAGAGTTGGACTTGATGATCCTTAAGGGTCCCTTCCAACTCAGGATATTCTATGGTTCTATGATTCTATGATTCATCACTAGTAATTTGACGAGCCTTGAAAAGACAGAAAAGTACTCCTAGAGCTTGACTGTATGAAATAAATGTGTGAAGCTGTTTCACTTTTTTTTTCAGAGAAAGTGAACATTTTCTTTTATTACTGATCAGTACACTTTAAGAAAATATCAAGTGTGTTATATCTCTTCCTGTGTTGTATGCAAGGTGGAGAAAATGGTTCAAAATAAAGATAATGCTGAATCCTCATTGATTATAGCAAAGTTGGATCTGCAAAGTCACTATTCTGGGGCAGATCAGCAGCCTGTTCATTTAGAATCATATAATCATTAAGGTTGGAAAAGACCTCCAAGATCTTCTGGTCCAACCATTCCCCTACCACCAATGTCTCCCACTAAACCATGTTCCTAAGCACCAGGTCCAACCTTTTCTTGAACACTCCCAGGGATGGTAACTCCACCACTTCCCTGGGCAACCCTTTCCAATGCCTGACTGCTATTTCTGAGAAGAAATGTCTCCTCATTTCCAACCTAAATCTCCCCTGGTGCAGCTTAAAACCATTAACCAGTCCTGGATGGTTCAGGAAAAGCTTTCTGCAGTTTCAGCTTCTCCTGTTGCTCAAGTAGAGGTATCATTGCTGTGAGTGGGCAAGCTACCTGTTCAGATATGATGAGATCTTTGAAAAGACATTGACAGAGAAAACAATTCATAAGCTGGGGGGTAAGGGGAGGGGAGGTGGAGAAGTTCATAAACTAATTAGAAATGAGGATAAGTTTCTAGACTTTGCAAAAGTTTTATAGTGACACTGGATCACTACAATGAGTGGACAGTAAATGATGTCTGGTACCTGAAACCATTTCATGTCACTTTCAGAAGCTGCAAATAATGAAGCGTTTTAAACTCTGAACAGAATAGTAAGACTAACTTTGTGTAGCAAAAGCATACAATATCACAAAGTAATATGATCTTTTCAATATAATTAATAGTCCTCTATAACATTTGTTTAGGATTTTGAAAAAACTCATAATGAAGAAGACAAAAATGAAAGTGTGATTATTAAAAAAAGATAGGTATTTAGTTATATTTTAAAATTAACTGTCTTGTTGAACAATTACTACCTTATTATTAATATCACAACTCTTGACCTTGAGAAGACACTCACTTTCTTTTAAATCCACTGCCCTACTTGTACTGCTTTTTGTTTCTCTCAAAACAGTGAAGATTTCTTATTAAAATCTTTGGCTCAATGGGAATGCATTCTCCTCTGACAGAGGTATTTATAGCATACACTGAAGAACAGATTAATTTACTCGTTTTGCATTATCTGGTCATAGTACTTGCTTTTCAGTGGTACAAGATAACAATACATCGTGAAAACAATATTCTCTTCAGACACATCAGACCCAGATTTCTCTGTATTAGGACATAAAACAGAGCAAAAAATATACAGCTTTAATGAAATTTATGACTTGGGGAAAAAAAAAAAAAGAAAAAAAAGATAATTGAAGAGGAGGAAGGGGATGAGAGTAAATTACTAGTCTTTAATAAATTTTGGAAATGAAATCCATTTGGTTTTCATGAAATCTCTAATCAAAGTGTACACCCAGGGAATTATTGAGAGCTGATCTTTGTGAAAGAAGGGCCAAGCAATGGGCTGGCAGAAATGTAGAACTGACACAGTAGCTGAAATACAATAATGGTACCTTGGGAGGTTTTCAGTCTACTTTGTTGTGCAATGTAGTCTTCAGTCTGAAAAAAATGTGTGTGCAGATCTCCCACCAGTTAGCAAATCACTTCCAGTCTGTGCAGTGAGAAAAATACTGCCAATATTATACTACCATTATAATCTTGCTTGGCATGCTGGTTGAACGGCTGCACATTTAAAAAACTAAGGAGACATTTCCTCTCAGAATGTATTTTTATCTATGGCATTGTTTCAGATGTTACACAGACAGATTTTTGTTGAATTCATTTTTAGTCTTGGCTTTGAGACAGACCTTCAGATATATCAGTTCTATTACTTGGCACTGTCCTTACAGATCCCACAGGAAGAAAGAGATAGTGATTGAAGAGAAGCTTCTACTATAAAAACTGGTGTTTCAGTTTGTCTGTGGGAGATATGAGTGGAGTGTCACATCACACTAAAGATATACTTTTTAAAAAGGAAAACAAAAAAATGTTTGAATCCATCTGAAATGAAAGGGTTGTTTTTCTTTCACTTGCAATCATCTGGGTATAGACCGAGTCCAAGAGACAATAAGGGGAAAGAATTGTTCCGGCCTTGACTTTGCAAGACTAATCATATGTGTCTGTTTCTTCCACCAATAGCAAATTACTATCTACAAACATATTTGTAGAACCTAAATTCCATTTCTTCTTACCCACCTCAAAAAGCAGAGAATATAGCACAAATAGCAGCTGTTTTACTGCTGTAGGACAACACACCTGTTCCCAGAAGGAATGCTTTTGAAGGACAGCCTTAACTGTATTCCAAATTTCCTTTGCTACCGTGATGCCATTTAATGCTAGATACCCTTACATCTGTTGTCTAATAAAGCAAATACAGTATAAAATAAGTATCAGAAGACTACAGATACAGTTCAATCATAATGCTCAGTCTTGTAAAAACAGGCATTGGATTCCTGATCAGTTTTATTAAATTTATTAAATTTAATTTAAACATATAGATACACACCAAAACTACAGAAGTTCTTTCTGTTTGAGAAATCCTTCAATATCCCTGAAATCTATTTCTTTTAGTGTACATGCAAATCCAAGAACTTTACAACAAATAGTTAAAAAAAAAAAAAAAAAAAAAAAAAAAAAAGGACAATTGTTCTTTTCTTCTATTAAGTATAATCTATGTGTTGCAGTTACTGACCTAATTATACTACAGGGTCACCTTTTATGGAGGGGATATTTGGGTTATTTATATGTTTCTTTGTATGGTCAACACCGTTACCTGAAGGACAGACTGAATTTACTCTTGCAGGGTACAGATATATCCATAACTCATGTGCAAAAATAAAAAGCCATTGTTACTGAACTGAATAACATTTTCTGTGAAGTTTTTCTGTACTACATAAGCACTTAAAAGGTAAAACTTTTCTTCAGTCTGAAGATAGAAAAAGGTTGTTCCTAATATCCAGTCTGATCTTCAAAGCAGCAATTTCTAGTTACTGCCCCTTTTACATTTTTTGTTCCCTACAGGTTCTATCACCTTTCTTACTTCCACTCAACTAGTTGTAGGCTGCTATCCTACTGACCCTTAACATCTCTTTTCCAGACTAAACAAAGTGAGATCCTCCATCCTTTCCTTGTAGACTACATGTGCTGTGTCTCTGGCCAGTATTAGCCATCCCATTATAATTCTCCAATTTCTCAAATTTCATTTTCAACAGAGAACAATGTACTGCTAGGTGATTTTACAATTTTTCATTCACCTAGCTTAGATTTCATCATCCCAGCCTTACAGTAAGAATGTTGAAATTCTCCACCTCCTCCTTGCATTTCTCAAAGACATATGCAACACTGGCCTTTTTTTTTTTTCAGTCAGCACAAACCTCTTCAGAGCACCACAGATTTTCTTAGAGGATAGATAAATCCCTCACCATCACTTCAGCCAACTCCCTTAGTACCCCCACCCCCAAGTGTATCCCATCCAGTCATACTGATCTGAAGATATTCACCTGCTATAAATAGTCCCTTAGAGCTTTTTGCTCCCCAGTTGTTTATTTCTATCCTACCCAGCTGTCTTGATAGAAACAGAGGTCCAGGAGAAGGCTCTGCCTGCAAGGACTAAGACAGAAAAGATATGCTGAGTCCTTCAGCTTGCTGGTTTGCTCAGTGACATGGTGCTCATTCTCCAGGTGTATGAAAGTCCCCTGTGAGGACAAGAAATGGCTGTTTAAGATTCATCCACCACCTCCTCTGCTCCAAGTGATCCATTACGTATCTCCACCACAATGTACCAAAGTTAGTCACATCTCACCCCCTACTTCTGGGTTCTTACTGGAGCTTTTCAACATTCAAGGGTGTCCCTAACAGGAAGTGCAATTAGCCCTCCTTTGCTTGCCATCCTGTCCATGCTGAACAGATCATTTTATCCACACCTGTTTATGCAATCTCTCTTCCACCTGCACTCATCTCTTTGTAGCACTGATCCTAATTGTAAAAGCTAAGATATGTAGCCCAGCATTTCCCCAACACAACATGTTTCGCCTTTGTTTCTAGGGCAACTAAATTTTAGGTTAAATAGCTGCAGGTTGAAATAAAGCCTTCCTCCTACTGCCAGAAGTCCCAGGTTTCCAGTCTGCTGAATAAATGTCCCTCTCCTGCTGCTGCTGTGTTGTCTTTCCTATATCTTCTTTCCTGCCCTTGGGGTGGCTCCTGCCTTAGCAGACTCCCTCGTAGATGCCAGGGATTGTGTTATTTATATATGTTTCTTTGTATGGTCAACAGTGTTATCTGAAGGGCAGACTGAATTTGGTCATCAGTTATCCTTGAGCAAGGCCTGCTCATTTCTCAGTGAGGATTTTTTTTGCTTGTTTTGAGGAACAGAAGGAAAGCAAGATGTAGCAGAGAACTCTGTCTTTGGGTTTGCTTCTCAGTCTGCACTTGAGTCCCCAGGAACACCTCTATGCAATGTGGATAAAATTTCCTGGTTTGTGCAGTATGGGAAGTCGTACTAGCTGACTTAGTTACCTATACACTTAAAATCCATGGTCTACAATAGTTCTTCTCTTTAATTATTTGTGAAGCAGAGTCCTCTTCCAGATGTGAAGAACACAGAAGGAGGAGGTGTGCAGGAAGAAATCTAGTTGAAATTCTCCAGTGTAAGTCTAATCTTGTAGAGGAAGAGAGAGAATCAAATGGGTAGTACCTTCTTTTTGGAGCTGCAATGCTAATCCAGCTGTGCCTGCAGAGAGGGAAAGCTAATGAGCTGATATCCTACTGAGGGAACATGTCTCTTAAGATTTCAGAGATCCCCCAGCAGAAGAGCTTTTTCTATCTGTTTGGAGGTGAATCGTACCTTTGAATGTGCAGTTATTTTTAATATGGTTTAGTGGAGAAAATAAACGGTGTATATTCGCTGCTGTGAAATAGTTTCTCTGCTCTCACAGATATAAATCTTGTGACAAAGTAACACAGTTCTTCCTCAAAAGGATCAGAGCAAGTAGATATATTCTTAGGAAAAGAGTCACCCTCAGGTGATTCATGTGGTAACCTCTGTCTGCCACTGGACACAGCTTTCAGTCTTTCAAAGGCAGCCACAAGAAACATCAAAGTAAACAGTTCTGGAATAATCTCCTAATCTCCTGATGGAGACAACTGCCAGTGGTTGGTTTGTGCTTTGAAACATATTTCTAATTTCTCTGCTATAACCCTCTAATCTTTTGAAGGGACCCTACTAACTTTTTTTTTTTTTTTACTTTCCTAATTGAAATAAATTGAAATAATTAATTTTGTGGGCTAGCATTCATTTTGTAAAATAGGTTCTCTTTGAAATCTTATCCACTTTATAATGTAAGTTACTAAGCTTAATAAGTGAAGTTACTGAAATCTTTAAATATATATTTTTTTTTACAGATTAAATATCACTAGCATTATCAACCTTTTCTGGAACAAAATAAAGATCAGTAGTGTGTTTTCTAAGTTTAATTTTCATGCTTATGGTTTAGAATAAGAATGCAGACGTCTATCAATAGATAGTCTTCCTCAGAGAGAAGTTTATCCCCTAATTTAGGGATTGCCCGTTAACTGGGATGAGCTTTTCCTGTCTATTTTAGATGTTACAAGTACACATAACCTTAGCAATAAATCATGCTCCTAATTTTCTTCTTAGACAGTTCAAGAGGTTGACAGAGGCTCTTGAATTTTATGGAACCTTAGCAGAGATTCAAATAGAATCAGTAAAAATTGTCTTTTTCACTCTAACATAACAGAGCCATACATTGGAAACATAAACAGAATGCCCCTAATAGGTGTGTGAGTAACCTGGAATCACTGGAATCAAGATGTATGTTGATTTACATCAGCTGAAGTCAGTAAACTTGAAATTGTATACAAGCAAATGGCCTATGACATAAATAATATACTTTATCAGGAAACTAAGGTCCTGATTCATAAAGCAATCTTCTCAAGGGCCACCAATTTGAACATTTAACTAAAGCGATAGAGGGATATGGGCTTATTCAGCAGTGTACTTCAAAAGAAAAAATGGTCATTTATAATTCTTCTTTCTCTAAATCCTCCATAATTTCATTTGTGGCCAAGAGATTTAAAATATGATTATATCAGGCTTTATCCTGCAAGGCTTCCAATTAGTTTCTAAGGCAATACTCATATTTTTACAGTACCAGGAGAAGCAGCAGAATTTATGGATCATTAGGCCAGTAAAGCTGAGAGGAAGGTAGTTGCAGTAAGACTTTAGGCAAAAAGTGAATGTACCTATTATTCTCTGATTTTTATGCTTTGTGTTTATACTATATGTCGCTGCCTCCATAATAATGAAAAACACTAGTTTTTATAATTTTATCCTTTTCCAGTGTTAAATCTCTCACTATTTGAAGTTAAATCTCACTGTTTGAAGAGAAGGAGCATTACAAGAGAGAGAACAAATAAAAGATCACATTACCTGTCTGGATTCTTGTATGTTGGGATTTTCTTGAGACTCTCTGAAAGAGGCTACTACCTTTTAAGGATACTTATAATAACACTTGCTCTGAAAATGTCTGTGATCATAAAGTAATCCCACTTTCTTCAGCATAATAGGAGGGTAGAAATCACAATACCAGTTTTGACAGAAAACATTGCACTAACCTAATTAATTTAAAATTGATTAGGAACATTGATTAGTCAAATATAGATTGGTAACTATACATTATTCTGCTTAATACTCTAAAATCATATGTATTCATTACTTTGCAATCTGGCAGTTTTCTGTAGGAAACAACCCTGGTCTGCTGTACCCCAAGCCAACAGCCTGTGACCCCTATACACTGTTCATGGGCCCATCTCTAGTTCTGTACCATTACACTGAGTAGTCACTATGACATCAGGGATGCCAGGCTGAATTACATACACAAGAGTTTTACAAAACTAGGTCCCTGGTTAGTGTGCACTCAAGACACTGACAGTTTTCACATGTAATTTCTCACATTATTAAATGTCTTGCAGTTAACAAGAAACTTGGTAAGACAGTTTCTAACTAGGTTCATGCACATTCACAAATCTCTATGAGTAAAGTAGTCCAAGGCAGCTACTCAAAAGGTCAGGTTTCAAATGTAATGATTCAGCATTCTCAAATTCTGTGGTTTTGGTCTTTAAAACATCAAAATCATATAAATCTTTTCCTTTTTCGGTCTGACCTTCAAAAGAATTCAATTTTACATAGGTACTTTTCTTTCTCTGTGGTACTATTTTGACAGTCATTCTGATCCCTTCAGTGCTGATCCTGCTACTTCTTTCTTTTGTATCTGCAGGTGCTGTCACCAGTTTTTTAAAGGAATTCAACTTTCACCTCATGGAACCCCCAGCATGAAACACCCCAGATAAAATGATGAAGACTGAAACCTCTGACAATTAATCAAGTTACTGAAGAAAGAAAATCAAAACAAACAACACTTCACTATAATTATCTATAATTCTGTTGAAATTATATGCATTATAATAAAACTTTCAACATAGTGTGTGCATACCTAGTAATTCAGAAGAATTTATTCCCAGAGCCCTCTCCCATGATTTATCAAGAGTGCAGTGCATGTGTTTTCACAAAAGAATTTCATGAGTTTAATTTTAAAACATTCTTTGCATGTGAAGCCTGAGTCTGTTACTATTTTCATTCATAAACAGTCCACTAGGCAGATAGATTCCAGTCAAGTGGCAGAATACACCACTACTGAAGTAGGTCTACAAGTAATTTGACTCATCTACAAGTAGCTTAACTCATAGAATCATAATTTTGCTAGAAAATGCCCTAGGAAAGACGTAAATTGTTCCAACATATACTCTTCAGTTTGCCTGACTTACCAGCTCTGTGGAAGGCTTGAGAAACATATACCAAAGCCAAGATTTCTCTCTTTTCTGGCAGTCCACACAAGAAAGAAAGTTAGTGAAATCAGTTATTGTAGGCCAAAATAATGCATTCAAGTGCTTAACCCAGTGCAGATTGGAATGGTTCCTTATGTTGATTTTCTCCCTTGCAGATCATGGGCATTGTATAAAACCTTCATACCCCTGCCATCCTTTGATCTCCCTCCTTGCAGTTTATCATGATTCAGAGACAAACATATTTGTCTGAGAGTTCCCCTCTTAGCTTCTCCGAGCATAGCTAAAATATCAGATTATTTGAAATAACGCTTAGCATAACAGCAAAGCTGTCCAGCTTTTTTCAGAGTCCTTACATGACATGGAAAAACTCACAGTCTTTTTTTCACCAGTGTTCCAGGGAGAGAGCAAATTAAGCCAAGCTACAAGTTACACTTTTCAGTAAAATAGCCATAAATAGGCTGCTGGTTCATTTTGTTTTGTTTTGAATATGGTATTTGATGCCATTCTTCAGAGAACAGTTTAAAATATCAAATGTAAGCCTACGTGCTGTTCAGTGGATTAGCTGTTCTATCCTATCGGCTGCTCACTCTTTAAAAGTCACATGATCATACAGTTTTATTTACATGACCTGGAGGGATATTCTGAGGTTTGTGAGTCTCTCTTTTTTTTTTCACAAATTACACAAGTAACAGCAAGAACCAATTTTATAGAAGAGATCTCTAGCAGCTGTCCATAACACTATGCACAGGGATACTTCCTACCTTCACTGAATAGTCTCATAAATAGTTTAAAATAACAGATCCTGCTATGAAGCAAACCCACAATCACATTCTTCTGAAATTTTTGACATCTGTATTTTCCCCAGAGAGATTACAAATCATATTCAGAATGAAATGTAGGAGAAATAAGTAAGACTTCACTACAAATTAAACAATGCTGACCCCTGGTGAAATGGTGACACCCAGCTGTCCTACTCTCCTACCCACTTGTTACCTTAATTACTACAAGACACCTTTGGGGGCCAGTAAGAAAACACTCCAAGATGCAGTTGATTCAGTGTGGGATACCGAGTACCCTTGCCTCCCTAATTAGTTTTGGCAAACAGTGGCAAACATTATTTATTTCCCTATAAAACTATAGTTAATTTATTCTCTAATTTATCTTCAAATATGGATGAACAGCACTGAGGTACTATAGTCAAATGAATCAGACATACATGAATGTCTAAACCAGGAAAATGACAACACATATATCAGTGGGCTTTAATTTCCTGTGATAACAAGATTTTTTTTTCTTCCCAGGAATTGCACTGATAGCTTTCTTCTAGAAAAGCCAAAAAAAATGAATTAGATTAAGCTACATTTTAACATTTATTTTTCTCATTAGTGGATAACCATAAAACCACTGCTGCATTCAGCAATAAGTTTCTCTTCACAAGTTAAGAGAAATTAGATGCTGGATTTCAACCTGCATATTTTTGCTTTGAGATAAAATTAAAACATCTAAGCTTTGATAAATCTATGAAAATAGTGAGGTGGTTTCTTTTTTTAAATCTCCAGCAGGTCCAAGAAAACATTTCAAAATTATAGTTAATATAAAGCAGCACTTAGAAGAAGGAAAATACTTCTGACTAATTGAAATCATTCTGGACTGAGATGTTAATTGTCATGACAATTTCTGTAGCTTCCATTTCAGGCTTTCAGAAGGATTAGTTTAACAAAGCAACACAAAAACAAGATGCAGGAAGACAGAGCTAGATTTCAGGGGTAAGCAGGTCCCAGGTAGCACTCACAAAACACAAAGCAACTCGATGCTCTAAACATAGTGGGCCTATTTTTTCATTTGCATCAGCAGAGGGAGACTGCTCTTCTTCAGGACATGGACCAAGGCTTCCAAAGCTCACAAAACTACCCTGAGGTCTAGGATCTTCTGAGATGGGGCTCAAGTTGCTTTGGGTACAGAAAACAAATTTGTAAGACACCAGTTTGAGGTTCCTGGTAAAGATTACAGCTGAGCCTGATTTCCCACAGCCTACTGGAAGGTTATTAATCTGGTGGCTGTAAAGTAGAAGGGATTTGTGTTAATACTGGAAATAGCTTCTGTTGTATCACAGTCTTGGTAAGTGCAATGAACCAGAAAAGATGTTTCAGGGGAAAAAAAAAAAAAAAAGGATTTTTATTACCTAGCTTTTATTTTAAGATGCTGTGTGCTGTGTGGAGAAATTGTCTATCTTGCATTCATGGTAAATAGATTAGAGCACTCCTTGGTTGGTGAGAATGAAAGGAAGCTATGCACATTTAGATTTGATACTTTCAATGTTCTGATGCTGCAGGAGGTGATGCTGGCTGTGAAGGTAAAGGGCAAATAAGTAGAAGCAATGGTCTAGGAAATTTTATTACATTGACCTTTTCAAAGACAGAAAAAATATATATATTTTTTTTAAGCAACTTGGAAAAGTAGAAAATTCTAAGTAAAATCTGATACTGAGTATGCTAAGAACTCTTCTGTGGCAAACTCTGAGACTAAAAATCAAAACGCAGACAATTAGAGACATTAAGCAAATGTTTTCATTTAGAAGGCTATATTTATTGGTTAGGAAATGAAGGGCAAAAGTTAACTAAAAGTAACAGAACTGAGATTTGGAGGAGAGGGGAGACAATATTTGACATAATCTTCTGTCTTACGGTAACATGATCTTTCTTCTTTGTTGATATGCAGGTGTTTTGTTTTGTTTCCAAGTAATCTTTTCTAATGTCCTTTTCTCTACAGATATCACACGAAATCTGTGCAATCATAATAAAAACTGTTTTATTTTTCCAAAGTTCATGAGAGATTACAAAAAGGTTTCCATTGGCTTTATAATTATGATCATAAATTTAGGGTGTAATCTTTTCTATCATAAAATAAAAAAATCTGTCTAATGCTGACTACTTGGATCTCGAAACCTTGATTCAACTATTCTTAAGAATATGCATTTAATCATACTATCCAAGGAAACTTCAGCTAGTTTAACCTGTACTTAAGACTGCAAACAACTTTTTTTTTTCTTTCCCTGTGTTTAGTATGTTTCACTGCAGTTCAAGGAATTATTCCATATTAGTAGAATGAATGCATTTAATTTTCCAACAACAAAGAACACCTATGCAGTTTCTAACTTTGTTTACAACTGTTACCACATCTTTCGTCTTGAGCTAATACGGGGCAGAGAGTGGCTTTTTGCAGATGAGCCACCTGCCCCAGTGCAGACATCCTCAGGAGAGCTCCAGCAGAGAAGGACTATGAGCTCCTCACTTTGAAGTTTATTCTTTCAGGTCACTTATCTTCTCTTGAAAACCCACCCTATATTTTATTAGCTGCAATCTCTGCTAACCATAAACAGAGTACTCTCCATATCATAACATGTTAAAAGATAAAGGTAAATAATAATAAAATACATTATATGCTACTGAAATACAATACCTGAAATACAATAAACCCTTCAGCATGCATAGGCATTTAATCAGAGGAAAGCCTGTAAATAAATGATTTATTCATGAAGCCAGTGTATTGACTGCCACCACACAGGTGTTGTAAAATACAAATATTGAAATGATGCAGAAATGGTGATGCAGAAAAGAGAGTATTTAACTGCAGACAAATCCCAAGACAACAGTCTGATAGTTTTAAAGGTGTTCAAAGTATTTTATATCACTATAAAACTGCTGCACAGCATAAGGTATTTCTTTGGCTACAGTGAACCATGAATAATATTGCAGAAATGCTTAATTTCATTTAATAGCATTGAGATGTGCATTTCATATAGGAAATAGTCTGACTGCTTAGGAAATTTGATTCACAGCAGTCCCCAGTGAATGGTCAAATAATCTATTGTGAATAAAACCCATTGTAAATTTGGCTATTTCTCATAGCATAATTACCCATGAATAACTTTTTTTCATTATTCAGCTAGCTCTAGACCATAGTATATTTATTTCTAAGGTACTAAATGGTTTGAGAAACTTTTGAGTGGAAAGTTATACAGTTTCACTTAAACTTTGTACAGACATAAGGATACTGTTGTGTTCAAATACTGAATTGTATCACATATAGCACACAAGTAGCAGAGAAAATCATATGAATTTTTTCAGACTATTAAATATAATCTTCAGGAAAAGCTTTCTGTCAGAAAAATTCAAAATAACTAAGTGAATTAAATTATAAATGAATAGAAATTTTGGACCAGACTATCTGATAGTGACGAATAGTGTTCTGCCTACAGATTTTGTATCGCATAAGGTGTCCAGTCATTAGCTGTTGTGCTGTATCATTGTCTTTATTATCAGTTCTACATTTCAAGTTTCATGAATATTTGTTGTTGTAATTGAAAAAGATGTACTGCAGGTACAAAAAATGTTTCTTTTCTACATTCAAATGAAATTAAAAAAATACTTTCTGTAGAATACAGTGAGAGTTGGCAGACACCTTCATCTCTGCTTTCTCTGAGAATAGGCAAAGCCCTACTGCTTTCAGAGTAGGAATTATCTAGGCTGGCCTTGATAATAGTGGGAAGAGACCTTAAATATCATTTAGTTCCAAACTCCCTGCCATGGGCAGGGACACCTCCCCACTAGATCAGATTGCTCGAAGTTATTCATGTCTTAATCTTTTCAAACTACATTACCAGAAACCTAGTGATAAATGGCAGTTTTCAAAGCATAATGACATTAACATGAATTTTGCTTCAGAGTAGGTAAATATTCTTCCTTCTGATTTCAGATCAGGAATATTAGAAACTCAAATTATTTAGAGACTATTTCAAATATAGTAAGAAAGAAGCATGTTCATATTTATAGAGATAATGTTGTTTCTTCAAATGAGAGTGTCAGTTCTTGCCTATTGACAACAAATGTATTTTATCACCATGCTTACCATATCCTGCTACAGAATATTTATTAAGACACGTTTTGTTCCTCTAATTATGTCCACAAGGCACAAAGTTATAGGAATAGAAGAACTGGAGTAAACATTTCTTCCTGCATTTATGGGCTTGTAGTTGACACTTTAATTTCTTGAGAATGTTGTCAATATCACACAGTGCAACAAGGATCATTAGGACAAACAAAATGAGATGAACTGACAGAGGGTGGCAAACCATCTGAAATTTTAACTGAACGCTGCCTAAGCCTATTTGCAAAGTTCACTGAAGCTTTGAGATTGTTTTTTTGCACAACATGATCTTCAATGTATATGCTAAAAAATTCTGCTCTTCACTAGATAAAACTACTCACATGGTCTTTGATGTAATTGATAAAAGGAAACTAATGGTGTGTTGCATAACTGTGAATTAGGTAATGTAGTTGTTAAAAGAACAAGTGTTCACAGAAGCTGTGGTTTCTCTAGGAAAATATCACAGGCATTCCTCATTTATTCAATTTCTTGGTAGTAATCTGAAGTCTGTTTGAGGATTAGGTTTGTTAATGTACTGAACATTTTCTGTGACCATTACGAAAAAGCTGGAGGATCTTGAGGTTTACTGAAAGAATACACTCACAGAATCACAGAATTGTCTAGGTTGGAAGAGACCTCAAGATCATCAAGTCCAACCTCTGACATAACACTAACAAGTTGTTGCAGGAAGAACGGCCAAAAACACAACAGACACCAGTATGGTCAGATCATGCTCCATTTTATTACCCGAATAGCCTGACTTTTATAGTGACCTTAACAGGGGAGGATAATGTCTCACACAAGATTACTGCTCAAAAGCACTCAGACAAACAACTACAAAAAAACAACCCCACCTGAAAGAAAACAACCCCCTTGTGATTAGCAGTCACGTAGACCTTGTCCTTGAAGCCAGCTGCTGGCAACAATATTTCTCTAAATTCCTCAATTGGGCGATGTGGGAACACTGTCATGGGAACTTTTCATAGTCATCCTGGTAGCTTGGTTTGCTCAGCTGCAGCAAGCCATGGGGTCCTTGCTGTTTCAAAACCCCCTCAACAACAAGTCCTCCACTAAACTGTATCACTAAACGTCTTTTAAAGACCTCCAGGGATGGTGACTCCAACACTTCCCTGGGCAGCCCATTCCAATGCCTAATGGCAATGCCTAATCGTGCCATGATTCCTCATAAAATACATATAAATAATACTTATGCATTTAGTAGTATGTGTACATAGGCTTAATAGAAAGACACATTCAGTGTTGTACCTTATATATTGCCAGAAGTTTTTTGGACTTTCTCTGAAACTCAGCTTTTTCAATAGCTTATAATGATTGTGTTCAAAAGATTGTTTAGGGTTTAGCTGTTTGTTTTTCTTTTTAATGCTTCTCCCTACACAACAATAGAACAAAAATTTGTTGCTTGAGGTTTGGATTTTCATGTTTCTTTTTTTCTAATCTTTCTATGTCATGTTTTTCTCTACACAACAGTAGAAAAAGTTATTTTATGCTTCATTAGACTGTGTGACATATTCTTCTAAGATCTAATGGTCAGCAGTATTTTCAGCAAATTGTGTGTTACACATGACTGCAGTTTACAGGAAATTATAGAACAAGTAGGTATAAAAAATGACAGGTCTGATTATGAATATATTGACAAACTTTCTTTTCTGTTCACATGCTAGTCATAAGCAGACCTTGATTTCTCTGTAAATAGTAGATATTCATAAGTATTTGCCAAATACCTTGGATAAATGATAAACTGACTTGCTATCTCTTTCTCCTGTTTGCTTATGATTGATCTTCTAAGGCCAATTATATTATTTCCACTTCCCACTTTGAGAAGGGGAAGGTTTTAACTGAGGAACAAAAATCAGTGCAAGTTCTTGCTCATGAGTATGTAGTATGTTTTTAAATGCTGTGCATTAATATATTTATATCTCCCTTTTGAATGTTTTTGTTGTGCCCATATCTTATAGTACTTCTCATGTTGCCCTTCTACAACTTCTCAGTGCAGAATCCTGCCAGTAAAAATTTTAATAACAAAAAATCAAGTCAAACGAGCTAGCAAAATATGAATGTTTATGAATATTTCCTTTTTAATTTCAAGTAGCTAACACCTGCATAACAAAGGTGTTTAATTAATTAATATTATTTTTTTAAAACAAAACATTATATTTATTTAAAAAAAAATAGAATCCTATAAAGAGATCTTTCTTAAAACAACCACCAGTTATGAATCTCCCCATTGTGCTTCATAACTGCAAGGAACACTTCTGTTTTGAATGTATCAAGATACATTGTGTAGGCACTACCTTTACACATCAGTGTGTCATCAAATGCTATTTAACTTATAGAAATGTTAAAATAACACCTCCAAAAAAGTTCATGGTAGTCTGAAAAGATTTGGGTTCAATATTGCAGTAAATGACCTATGTTCAATTTAAAGATACTCTACTACCAGTCCAGACCAACTAACTGGCTGGTGGTTGGCAGTGATGCAAAATAGCTTCACTTGTAAGCTTATAAAACTGGCCTAAGACTGCAATGCCCCCAGCATTAACTGAAATTGTTTGAATTGTCATTTCAAGATGTCAGTGTTAGACGTTTTCGTTACATTTTTGCCAAGGCTGTTTCTGGTTTAAGTATAGTAGGAAACATCATTATATTGAAATACAGTTTAAAAACAGGTTGTAAAATGTTTTCAAGTTCTGAATATGGATGAAACACTTGCAATTTGGCAGATTCATTTTTCCCTCAAGATGAGTGTGCTACATCATCAAGATTAAATGTAGTTAAGCTGTCATAGTTCTTAGCTTAGTGTGCTTTGTTTCTCATATCTACAGGTAGTCCTTTAAAAATGAGTTAGCATGAGGGTCAGTAAGAAATCTAGACCAGTGGAATCCTTTTTAAAAGATCAGCTCTGACTATTTTCATTTTCATCATCACATCTTAATGATCCATAGAGTGATAAAAAAAATGAACTACTCAAATCATACAAATGCACATCACATCACCTTTACAGACAAAAGGATTACTTTATTACTGACTCAAATGTCCTATAACATTACTTTAACTTTGATGAGTAACTTTGAAACTGATCCTGCAGTTTGCTCTTACACTGGTATAGATGCCTGGTTCTGTGTCACAGCTCTGAACAAGCAAATGTTCCTAGTTAGCATTAGAAATGGCCAAAGGCTTATTCCAAAAGGTACTGAAGCCAACAGACAAAGACCTCTGGCCCAATGAGCAGCCATTTGACACACACAAAGTAATTTCACTGCTAAACAATAACTTTTACAAAATTCCTCATTCTTGTCACTGACTCGTAAAACCTACTATCTCTCAGTTTTATGCATGTTTTTCCTTGGGCATCCATGTTTGCCTCCTGTTTCTGATACAAGCATGGTCCCTGGGGTGTGGGGAGTAGGGGTGGATGATGCCTGGGATCTCACCAGCACAGGCAAGCAGCCAACATGCTGGCTGTGAGCTTCACCTCCAACCTGGTCTCATTTCACAGTTGCTCAATTCCATTGAGGTCTCCAAGCTAGAGACCTCTACAGCGGCTGGCAGACAGTGAAATATTTGATTATGTTGATGCCACAATGTGCATTACAGCAGCTGTCGTTGAGTGTTGGCTCTGGGAATAGACAAAAAGGCCAGAGCTTTTCTCAGCCAAGACTGACACGTGGAAGAAGTAGCTCAGATTCCCAGCCAAGCGTTCTGTGAGCTCTGCTCCAATTGGGGTTTGTCATAAGCCTCATATAAGCTGTGGACGCCTACTTGAGAAATTGTGTAGAGACCTCAGCATGAAAAATAGAAAACTAGATTCTGTTCTGTATAAGGTTTGTCCTAACCAAACTAATCTCCATGAGAAGACTAAGCAATGTGTCTCACTCCTTTTACACATCTGTTCTGTAATTCTCTTCTTGGGTGGAAAGCATAGCATGCAGTAGAAGATGGGATGCTTTTGATGAGCCTTAATTCATGGTCTCTCAGTATGAACTGAGTAAGGTCTCAAGTTTCTGTGCATGTTACATGGGATTGCACAAGACATGGTAAGACACAAGAGCAGAGATGTGGAAAACATATTTGTTCAGTTTTGAGCAGTTAAAAATAAAACAGTTTGCATTTGAATGGGCATGTGAAGAGAGGAAAAGTAGTAAGTAGTATGGGATGCAAGAAGAGTTCAACCTTAAATATTCATAAGCAGGACTCCTGCTTAACACAAAAAAAAAAAAAAAAAAAGCATCATGGACACTGCATTTGTTTTCTCTTTGGAGTTATTTTGAGATTTTTGATGTGTACTCTGGTCAATGGTTTCAAGTGATGATGTATAATCTTGATAGCTAGAGGAAGGCCTTAGGGGGGGGAAAAAAAAGTAAGAAAAAATGAGCAAAAGTAAGGACAGGAGAGAGGAATGAAGGGAGAGATGAGAAGAGAGCCAAGGAGAGAAAAGATTCTTTTTCTCTGAAGACGGGTTTTACATCAACCATTAAATAACAGTTTCAATAAAACCTTAAGTCTTCATGACACTTTATGAGTGAAAGCAATAGCATAAAAATAGCTGCATTAAGCTGACATAAGTCTTGTTTCAGTATTTTATATTACAGATACTGAAACATTCAGTTGTAACCATAATGATTAAACAATGTTGTTGAATGGAGACTCTAAAAGCATAATCTCTAAAAAAACTAACTGCCTTTTCTGGTGAAAAACATAGTGAGGTATGTTTCCTGGTGCTTGCAAGCATTTTTGTCAACAGAGCTTCATTTCAGGAATTAGAGTCAAAAGTGCCTATCTGCTGTTAAGTGATTCTGTTTAATTGTCATTCTCTTCTCTATAATTTGGTTCTGTGTAAAGTGGTATTTGTCAGAAGTATTTTGATAAGGACTTTTGAAACTGTTGTTCAAACAAACACTTATGTTATTAAAATTCAAATACAATAAAACAATCTCATGAAACACAAACTACTTACTGACAGCAGACAAATATTTTGTGTTAACATACCTTTTTTAAAATAAAAGTAAACACTGACATTTCTGTATTCCTCTCTCACTCAGCAGTAGCTAAAGCAGTCTGGAGAAGGCTTTTCTTCTTAAAGTTACTGAACATAATGCCTCAGGAAAAAAAAAAAAAAAAAAAAAAAAGAAAAAAAAAGAAAAAAAACAGACATGAGGTTTGTTTGGGTAAAATTATCATATAGTTTATCAATAAGTTTAGATGATTAAAGCAGATTATCAAAGCTTTTAACAATTAAATACTAAATCCCAGTAAGAATACATACAAAGTTAAGAGAAAACAAGTTGATCCCTTTACTATAAAATCATATATGCTGTTTGCTGCTAACCGACTTGAGAAATTACTCAGTATTCTGTAGGCTTTGGAGGCTAAAAGCTGATAAAACTGCTTATGCCACAGTAAATTATGAACTGTATGCATTCTTCATACATGAAAGACTACTCTTCCAGGTGAAGTATCCTCCTGTATCCAAAGGGACAAGCTAGTGAATGTATCTAACATTAGAGATGAATCCTGATAAATTCTGTTATCAGAATTTGAATGTCAAAAGAGTTCTTGTAATTAGATAATTTTACAAGTCTTGCCTTGTACCCATAAGAACTCTATCATTTCTCCTAAATAGGTCAGTCCATTCATCCCAGCCATTTTGTGAAAACTATAATACCTCAGCTTGTGTGGGAAAGCAAATTTGAGAGAGATGAATTTGAAGGGTAGAACATTCAGTGGATAAAGAATTGGCTTGAATTCAAGCCATGACACCCAGGAAGTCATGGTCAATGGCTTTGTGTCCAGGTGGAGGCCTGTGACAAGCGATATCCCTCAGGGATCTTTCTTGGGACCAGTGATGTTTAATATCTTTGTCAATGACATAGACAGTGGGATTGAGTGCACCCTCAGCAAGTTTGCAGATGACACCAAGATGAGCAGTTGATACAACAGGGGGAAGGGATGCCATCCAAAGGGACCTGAACATGCTTGAGAAGTGGGCCCACATGAACCTAATGAGGTTCAACAAGTCTAAATGCAAGGTGCTGCACCTGGGCTGGGGCAATCCCAGGCATGAGTACAGACTGGGAGAAGAACTCATTGAGAGCAACCTTGCAGAAAATGACTTGGGGATTCTGGTGGACAGCAAGCTTGACATGAGCCAGCAGTGCACATCTGAAACTCAGAAGGCCAACTGCATCCTGGGCTGCATCAACAGAGGAGTGGCAAGAAGGTTGAGGGAGGTGATTGTCCCCCTCTACTCTGCCCTTGTGAGACCCCACTTGGAGTTCTGCATCCAGGTCTGGAGCCCCCAGCACAAGAAGGATGTGGACCTGATAGAACAGGTCCAGAGTAGGGCCATGAAGATGATGAGAGGGCTGAAGCACCTCTCCTCTGAAGGAAGACAGAGAGCTGGGATGTTCAGCCTCGAGAAGAGAAGGCTGCCGGGAAATATTATTGCATCTTTGCAATACTTAAAGGGGGCTTATAGAAAAGATGGAGAGCAACTTTTTACTCTGGCAGATAATTATAGAGCAAGGAGAATAGTCTTAAACTAAAAGAGGGGAGATTTAGATGAGATGTTGGGAGGAAATTCTTCCTTCATAGGGTGGGGACACACTGGAACAAGTTGCCCAGAGAAGCTGTGGATGACCCATCCCTGGAGGTGTTCAAGAGCAGGTTGGACAATGCTCTGGACAACCTGATCTGGTGGGTGGTGTCCCTGCCTACAGCAGGGGGCTTGGAACTAGATGGTCATCAAGGTCCCTTTCAACCCAATAAAACTATGAATCTATTGCATGATTGAGGCTTCTTGTCTTTGGCATGGGATAGCAAGTGTTCTGATGCTCAGTCAAGGTCTGTCCTTGATACCAATTCAGGATTCATAGAATCATCAAACAGCCAAGATTGAAAGGGACCTTGAAAGATCATCTGGTCCAACATTTTTTTGAAAAGAGTGGTGAGATGACATGATAAAGAACCCATCAAATCTCATCTTGAAAACATCCAGTCATGGGAACTCTACCACATGGCTGAGGAAATTGTTCCACTGACTTATTGTTCTCACTGTAGAAAATGCATTTCTTATATCAAGGTACTCTCTCAACTTGTACCTGTTGCCCCTTGTCATCTCCTTTGTAGGCATCCTTTATGTACTGGAAAACTGTGATGCGATTCCAGCTAAGCCTTCTCTTCTTCAGGGTGAAAAAACTTAACTCCTTGTGTCTTTCCTCATTTCATGTCTCCCAGCACTTCAATCACCTTCATGACCATCTGTGAAGGTTTGGGACAATACATGCACTTGTATATAGGTCCTCCAGACTCCCTTAGGATCTGCCAACCAGGACACAGCCGAAGAATGTCAAAAAGGAAATGCTTAATGAAATGCACAGTTCAATTCAAACGGATAACAGATCCTTCCCTCCACCACTATTTTCACAATGGTGAATACAAACACAATTCCCAAAGATCTCTTGGCATAACATTGTTGATTACCATACGATGTGGTTATTTTAACTGAGTAGCACCTTATTCCACAAGGGATAGCAAGGAAATAAACAGATACTCATGGAGTAAGATGTTATTGTGAGAGAAAGTTGTCAGCATCTGGTCCCTGATCAAAATCAACACATTTTCAAAATTATTGTTGCTAGAAGAAGGGAGTGGAAGAGTTTAAGAATTCCTTCCCAATGCTCTGAGGGATCAGTGGAGATAGGTGGACATCTCTGTCTCCTTGCAGAATAGGGAACTAAGGACAAGAGTCAGGAATCAAGGATTGATCATTGTTATTTTTAATTCCTGGTATTATAAACACATGCATCAATAGTATTAAAAGGAAAGCCTTCTGTAGCCATTATCTTGAACACTGAATCTTTATGTAAACCTACATAATGGAGCCATAATATTATAATTATTTAGATATACTTATTTTTCATTCGTAATTCACAGGAAAGTAAAACACATACTGGACTATTTAAAAGTAGAGGAATTATTTGGGAAATGAGAACCAACAGAGAATCACCCTCCCTGGTGACCTTAATTGAAGCTAGTTCATTAAGAAAGTAAACAGTGGCTAAATAATTGAATAAGACAAATAACTAAATATGCCATAATGATCTTAGAATTCTGAAAATTTTAGCATATATTTTTCCAACTTTTTTTCAGAGTTAACTTGTAGTGCAACTATCTTATTTATGTTTTCCCTTATAATCATTCTGTGGCACGACTCTTTTGGAACAGCATATGAATTTTCACAGTGATAAACTCCTACTTTCCGCAGCAGCAAAAGTGAGAGGGCATCAGTGATGGAAAATGTTTTTTTATTTATTCCAGACTGTCTAAAGAATCCCATGATCTTTCTTATGAAGAGTATCCTTTTCTTTATAAAGCCAAATGTTGGTGGTTTTTTTGTTGGATTTTTTTTTTTTTTTTGGGGGGGGGGGGGGGGGAGGGAAGGGAGGCTGTTTCTGATTCTCTCTCTCTCTTTTTTTTTTTTTTTTTTTTTTTTTAATTCAGTACTCTGGAAAGAAAATGTCAGTTCTTGGCTTGAGCTCTTGAGCAGCAATGATCAAACCAAGTTTCAGGAGGAATTGAGGCATGTAAAAGTGCAAAAGTGTAGATTTGAAGTCTTTTACCAAAGAACAATTAAAGCTAAAATCCTGGAGAGGACATTTAACACTGAGAGCAGTGATGCCCAGAAGACTAAACTTGGCATGCAAGAATACCAAACCCAGAACTGGATTAGAAACAAAAGCTGCATGATGCTTTTGCAAACTGAGCTCATGACAAAATATAACTACTAAATACAAATCCTGACCATCACTGGGAGATTTTCCGTTTATTTTAAAAATAATTTTTTTTTCCGTTTTTTTTTTTTTTTTAAAAACAGGATTTTCCATGCACTAAAATGACATAACATACAGAATTTGTGAAAGCTGTAAAACAGCATTAGTCAGAGATCATAAATATTTTTTTTCCCTTTGTGTTCATTAGTAACATATGGGCATTTGGAACAATGCTAGATTTTTCAGAGCTGGAGAAGGTAAATATAAATCAGATTTGGCAAACTACTTAAAATGCAAAACCTGTTACCAGATTCCAGAGTTCTTGTGGTATCAGGAGAAGAAAACTGACAGACAAAATATCAATGTACATTGTCATAGCATATTCATTAACCTATCTCATAGATGGACTTCAGAGAATATTTCATGAATTAATGGAAGTCATTCTGTGCAGCTAATCTGATAATGCAAAACAAGAAGTAATTATTTAACTGAAAAATTTTGGCAGACATTTTTTTGCAGTTTTGAGCAACAGTTGAAAATAATGTATTTTAAATTTAAAAGAGCAAGAGAATTTCATTAAACACAGGATCTGTAATGAATATAAATATAACATTATATTCGTATATCATATATTCATATATATTTATATTATAATGAATAATGAATAATGAATATAATATTTCAGGAGACTGAATCTGAGTGAGGAGTTCTAGTATAAAGTGTCTAAAATCAAAAATACTTTACAAGAGAAACTTAAAAAACAAACAAACTCATAACCCAAGCTAATTAAGGTTGTTAACAATTCAATTTTCTGCCAAAAGTTTCCTGTTTGTTCCTCCACTACAAAATTTAGAAATAATGATGGCTAAGAAATAATTCTCTCTCAGAGTAAATTTTAGAAAATAAAGTGCATTTTATTCTACCAAATTAAATTCAGCAGTCAATGAAAATGCTTCATTCACCTTTCAGCAGAAAGATATAATTATGTACTCTTATGTACTCTTATAAGAAATACATCAGAAAGAAAAAGGCTGAAGGGTGGTTTTCGTATCCAAAAGCTTGTTTGCTACTTTATTGACTTAATTAAAGGTATTACTCCCCAGTTCTGCTCCTTCTTCATTTACACGCTCAGAATAGCATGTTAGCAAAAACTCAGTCACTAAGAATATATGACACATCTTGAAGACCGTTTCTTCAGTGCAAAATTATAATTGACAGCTGTGACATTTATCTGTAGAAGAAAACTATATTCCTGGATACATGCCTGGATTTGCCTTTTAGCGTAGAACATTGCTTAAAGGGATTTTTCTGTCTATAAATTATCAGCAAAAAAAATCCAATAATTATTTAGTGTATTTTGCTCATAGCCACTGCTGCATCTGTGTTGATGCAAACCATCCCAGGTATATAAAGTCATGGCCCCAAAGTTAAAACAGATGCTTCCTGAGACAGAGTGTTAACAAAGACATGGAGAAGAGAGTTGAAACGTGTGACACTGTTATGGATACATCCTACAGGAACCTACTGTTTATAGTCATAAAAATAAAGCACAGTTTTGGCCAGTTCTCAAGAGAAGCTCACTAAATATCTATTGCTGGCCTGCCATGGCAGCCTTGCTCTGCTTGCTCACCCATATCAGACCCTTCGTGTCAAATATAAAGAGCATCCACAAGGTAGGTGTCCAATCTCAGTCCAACACGTAGACCCCCTCCAAAACAGACCTTGATTTATCCCACAGGTTTCAGTCCTTTGCATGAGGTGTCTCTGCTCGGGCACCTCTTCTGGAGGTGCTTATCCCTCACAAGATATTGCAGAAATGGCCCACCAATATACCTCCTACCAGCCCAGTAATATTTGCCATGTAAAACTTAGGTGAAACAAATACCACCCATAGACAGTTGTATATACTAGTTGCATGCCACCTGGAGAAACCTACCAGTATTTTATCTGATTTTAGTCATTGACCAGAAGGACAATAAACTAGAAAGGAGTTCAAACAGCTGAACCCAAGCAATGGAAACTTGACATGAGCAGAACAAAGTAAATTCCAGTAAAGTGATGGAAAACGTTAGATGTTTATCTCAAATTTATTAAATTATTTTAATATTTTAGGTGAACTATTTTGGTCATCTATACTGTCACATATCATGCATAATAAAAAATATAAATAACCAGGCAGTACTGCACAAATGTTAGTAGAGCAGCTGGATGCTATATTAAAACCCTCATAAACATAAGGAATTATTGTTGTTAACGTTACAGTATGAGACTTAAATATGAGTTTAAAAGTTCTGTTCATTTCCTTGATTAAAGATTACCAAGGTTAAGTGTTTAATTAGTATTTTAACATAGGAGCTTATGTGTAGTAAGGAGAGAAATCCTGTACTTGTGGGTTGAATAGATTTTGTGGAACATGAGAACACAGATCTTTTTCTAACAAAACTAAGGATTTAATATCTATTCAGGAACATACTGGTCTAGGTTCAGAGAAATGAGTGGATCTGATAAAGGTTTATTTTGATTCCTGTGTTTTGTTTCTGTATTGACTGTTTTTTCTGCTTCATAAACAGTAAACCTTGTGTAACTAATCCTAGAAGTTTAATGACCTTTCAAGTTTGGCTGAAAAGGATAATCAAGCCAATATAACATTGCTTCATCCTGGTGTCCTTTTAAGAACCATAAAAGATCTGTTTTTCTGTCAATCCAACACCCTCTCTTAATACAACTAAACATTTCTGGACCTACATTTTTGTCCACATAATTTCAAGAGCTTCCTTCTCCTGTCTTATTCCATTGGTTCCATACCATTTCACTAAATATCTGTTATTCCATTGCTGTGCTGTTCTTTTGCTTTGTTTTTTTTTGTTAATTTGTTTTTTTTTTTGTTTGTTTGTTTGTTTGTTTGTTTTTAATATAAGATTCTTCCCCTTTAAGTTTAGTTTCCCTTTAATTTAGGTGTTACAGTTTGTCTTAAATCATTAGAGAAGTTTATGTATGCTTACTCCTAATTTTTCTACTCCAAAGCAGAACGTCTCACAGTGTTTAAGAAATCAGCTAAAATTCAAGTTGGCTGTTGCACAAAACAAAGTAGTAAGACAGTTCTTGACATTCAGTTGATCATTAACAGCTCATTCAGGAGCTTCTTTTTGAGCATTGTTTGAGGGACCTGTCCTCTGACATTATGCTCTGCTGGAGTCTGGCCAGACTCTTATTGTCTGGATGCTTCTTAGGGTTCCACAAAGAAATTCAGCAGGTGAATCCCCTGAACAGAGACAAGCTGTCTCATCATGTTTGGTGGAGTTTAGAATTGCTCTGAGACTTGGAACTGCATTTCCTGCAAGCCCAATAATCATTTCTCAAATTCAGTGATAGCACACTATCATAACTCAGAATGCAAACGTAGAAAATAGCATTCTTTCTCTAGAATATGAGGGTTTAAGTAGACAAAACAGTTTGTAGTTTGCCTCTTCTGATATTGACTACTGCAACAGCTATATCTGGCTCCCCCTACTTTAAAACCTTGATCTGGATGCTTCACTTCTCCTGGTTTCATTGTTCAGTGTCTGCTAATTTTGCCCTGAACATTCTGTAGCTTACTCCAGAAAGTGGCTAACAGGCTTCTTGTTCTAACAGGACAGTTGGTTCATTGTCCTAAGCTGTTTCTGTCACCACCTTTGCTCATTAAATTGGAATAAGACCTGAAAGAAATTCTGGCTGCACAAGTGGAAAATGCAGCAGTAAAATGTGATTCTCGAGAAGCAGTTTTTATAGCAGTGACATAATCATTTCCCTAGTTTCAACAGTAACTCATACTTTGAATGAATTTTTCCAAAATAATTGTCCAGATTGTCATTCCTGTTAACCAAGTCAGATTAGATGATCACAGCTTTTTTTTTTTTAACTTGACAGTTTGTGACTATTTAAATCTGTGAAAATATGCTCATGCTTAGTATTTGTCAAGAGCTTGTTTATTGCAATATCTACTGATTAGTAATGTCACTATGTTTAGAGATGTGGCTTGATTTTGAAACTTCACTGCAAGAACAAGACCAATTTAAAAGATGAAAACTATATAATATCTGTCATAGTATATTGTGACTGGTTAAAACTTGGCTGTTGGTTTAAAGACAAGTCAAACAAAACCCATAGGCAACAATAAGAACTTTTTGCTTTTTTTTTTTTTTTTTTGCATCAACATCTGCAGTAACAGATGTTGATCATACTTCTCAATAACTTGACCATGAAAGACCAAGTTCTCCCCCAAATCTATTTAAGGTAGATTTGATCTCCTGCTTGAGGAGCTCAAAGCTCACTTTAGATAACAAGTGTCACAAAGAGATCTACCTTCCTTGGGAGAGGTGAATGCAGATTGCATTACAACACTATTTTTGAGTGTTCAGAGATATCCAACACAAGTCAAGCTTCTACCACACAAGTCAGGAAAAGAGAACCAAGGGGCTTTCAGTATGTGGATGTGTAATGTATGTGTATGCATGTGCATCTCCTTCTGAAGTTTGTTTAGAAGTCCTTAGGCTCCTGAAGTAATACAACCAGCTCCTCTTCAAACACAATAAAACTATAAGAGGAGCTAAAAGGAGTCACTAGGAGCTAAAAGGAGTAGCACTATTTAATTCTTGATGTTGCAGTGGTGTTCAAAAGCCATAGAAAGGTCACCTTTAACCCTAGATTGATGGTATACAAGGTAATGGGAGTTGTGTTGGCAGGCTGACCAGAGCAGGGACCAACAGATAGAGAAACAATGAAATCCTGTACAATAAATTTGGCTAACAGCTACTGGGAACATTTTACTGCTTCAGCATGTTCTTACAAAGAGTATGGAACTTGTGACTTCAAGTGAAACACTCTTTCACTACACAACATCACACAAGAAACTGCAGGCACTCTACAAACGTTATTTACAAATGTTCAAAGACTGGGATAATACCATTACGAAATAGAATTTTTTAAATACTGAAAAGCCACATGTTGTAATTAATAAAGACAGAGGGAATATTTACAAATCACGACACTTTGGACAAAATCTAAAATCATCATGTTAAATCTGAATTTATTTTCTACAAAATGTGTTCCACGGATACCCAGGAAAAGCACTTCATATTGCCCAGATTGTAAAAGCAGATTTAAAAAAAAAAAAAAAAAAAAAAAAAAAGGAGAGAGAGAAAGGAGAAGAGAACAAGAGCACTGATCTGTATTTTTCTTGATACACTTACTTCTCTTTGATCCTTGGTAGGTCCATTGTTTTGCTTTGTTGAATGTGTTCATGGAATCCCCATGTAACACAAGAAAATTTCCCAGTCTGTTGTTACAAAAGCAAAAAGCATAGCCATCCTTTCTATGAACTTCACCCAGAACCTCCTGACAGTATTTTAATTTTCTATTTGCAATATACATAGAGGCAGCCTTGTCTTTTGCATCAAAACTTAGTTGACTGTTTACACTTGGTGTCCCAACAAGAAGGTATATTAGTTTCTTTCCAAATGTTGGACACACCCTCACATCTAGCTACAAACATTGATGATTTGTTGAACTGCAAACTTCAACGTGATCATAATTGTCCTAATGTTTGTGATATCAATAGCCCTAATCTCTTCTATCACTTTGGTATACCCCAAATTGTCAATCTGTCTCTAGTTAATTTTGTTGTTACCCTTTCAAGCAGATTGAAGACTGACTAATGCTTTTTTTTTTTCTTTTTTTTTTTTTTTCCTTTTTTACAGGAATATATTCTTAACTGGATGTCTTTTTCCTGCAAGAGCCAACACTAAAAACTGATTGATTCATAAATTTCCCACAACCATCTCATTTAAAACACACTGACAAAAGGCCAGCTGCAAAAGTGACTGCACTAAGCTGCTTCTTCCCCAGCAACAGAATAGAGAAACAAGATATTTCTTATTCAGATCTGATTGTTCACAGCTGGTGCTTTCATCAGCCAACCATAAATATTGGTTATTGGATCTAAGCCACAAAACTCATGTTCAAATTGTAATGCCCTAACATTTGGTGGGATTCAGGTGCAGATTTTTCATTTTAAATATATCTTAAAGGATAATTTGTAAATTGGATTTCCAGGTAAATTCCAGCATCTCCCAGATTTGTAAAAAATTGATTATGGTGATATAATTTCAGTACATCTGTAGTGTGCTACATATAGGCTAACAAGGCAAGAAAGGTTAACTGCAGGTACTTAAAGCACTTGCTTTTTAAGTATAGATCTGGAGGTTCTGGGTAAAATATTTCCCCAGTTGCCTGCTTTGTCTCTGAAAGAAACATCTCTCTAAATCTAACCTCCAGCCTGAACCTTTGGGTGTACAGTACAACATACAGAAGCAGCGAAAAGGATTTTAAGGAGAATAGAATATTTCAGTCAGTAACCTATAAAAATCTGGTTCCTTTTTTAAGTCATGCTTCATTGAGGTTAATTATCTCTATTTCATTTTTTTGTGTGTGTATGTGAAAGGGCACTGATGTAAAAAACAATATAAGTCAGAACTCATTTAATCAGCATTTTGGCAAAGGAAAAGGCCATTCTATATTGCAGTGTAGCACTGGCTGTTTGCCTTATGTTATCAATCTTTTCAAACATGGGAATTCAAGCTAAAGCAATAAAATATGAACTTCCAATCTTTTTATTTTTTCCAAAAGAATACTGAAAAGGCCACATTAGTCAGAAGAAACATTATATAAACTGACCAGTAAGGTGAATATGAGCTTCTATGTGTGTATCCAGACAGGGATTTTTCCTTCTTTTTTTTTAATTTAAGGTGATAAAATATTTTAAATTAAAGTGCTTGGTCTCATATAAGTTTGGGTAAATTTGGTTATGTACAAACTCTGTTCAACCAAGCTGTACCACTGAGCTCCTCAAATCAAAAAGTAATGTTTACACAGACCAGTGTCATGGTTTAGGCTAAGATAGAGTGAATTTTCTTCACAGAGGCTTGTATAATGCCGTGTTCGGATTTTCAATTAAAATAGTGGTAATAACACACCGATGTTTTAGCTGTTGCAGAGCAGTGCTTACACAGAGCCAAGGATTTTTCAGCTTCTCACACTGTGCTGGCAGCAAGGATGCTAGGGGTGCATGAGTTGCTGGGAGGAGACACAGCCAGGGCAGCTGACCCCAACTGGACAAAGAGATATTCTGTACCATGTGGTGACATGCTTAGCACCAAAAGCTGGGGGTAAAGAAGGGGGTGGAGGGAGAGAGGTGAATATTTGGAGTTTGTCTTTCCCAGAAAACAATATGTGTGATGAGTCCTACTTTCCTGGAAGTGGCTGAAAACCTGCCTACTGATGGGAAGTAGTGAATTAATTCCTTGTTTGGCTTTGCTTGTGTGTAACAGCTTTTGCTTTACCTAGTAAACTGTCCTTGTCTCAACCCATAAGTTCTTGTACCATTACCTCTCCAATTCCTGCCCCTATCCCACCTGGGATAGTGAGCTGTGTAGAACCTGAGCTGCCTGACGGATTAATCCACAACAACCAAAAAATCATAGAATCACTTTGGTTGAAAAGAGCTCCAAGGTCATCAAGTCCAATCATTAACCAAGCACTGCCAAGTCTACCACTAAACCATGTCCATAAGAACCACATCTACATGTCTTTTGACATCCCTCCAGGGATGAGGACCCAACTACTTACCTGGGCAGCCTGTTCCAATGACTCACAGTGAAGAAATTCACCTCTTCAGTGAAAAACTTTTTCCTAATATCCTAATCCTAAGAGACCCCACTCCACCACACCCTCCTTTGGAGTAGTTTTAGAGCATGATAAGGTCTCCCCTGAGCCTCCTTTTCTCTAGGCTAAACAACCCCAGTTCCATCAACTGTTCTTCATAAGACTTGTTCTCTAAGCCCATTACTATCTTCGTTGCCCCTCTCTGGACATTCTCCAGTACCTCAATGTCCTTCTTGTAGTGTGAGGCACAAAACTGAACACAGTGTTCAACGTGTGGCCTCACCAGAGATGAGTTCAGAGAGACGATCAGTTCCCAAGTCCTGCTGACTATACTATTTTTAATACAAACCAGGATGCTATTGGCCTTCTTAGTTACCTGAGCATATGACTGGTTCATATTCAGCTGGCTATCGACTAATACCCCCAGGTCCTTCTCCACCAGGCAGCTTTCCAGCCACTCTTCACCCAGCCTGTAGCATTGCACAGGGTTGTTATCCCCCAAGTGCAGGACCCAGCACTTAGCCTTGTTGACCTTCAGACCAGCAATTATATTACTGACAGCACAGCAGTTTCATCATGAAAGATCCAAAACTGGTTTTTCAAACTCTGCGTTCAATCTTGTTTAGACACATTTTTTCTGGTAAAATGCATCCGCTGTTTTGATGGGTCATACAGATTTAAGAGCATAGTGACAACACAGCCATACATGATGGGAAGTGAAGTATTCTGGATTTACATCAAGTGGCAGAAAGATATAAATATATTTACTACATATCAAGAAAGTGAGTACCAGCTGAACAAATGCTGTCAGTCTTGCTAACAACCCAAGCAAAACTGCTCTGAATGAAGACCTTGAAATATTGAGAAAGAACATTCAATCATGCTTCTAATTGCAGTTATTAATTAAGGCTGTTATGTGTAACTCAGCATCAATCTGGATGATATGTGAGACTTCATGAAACACCAGAGTATATAGTGACATCTTTAAACACTACACTATTGTGCAAAGCAATTACCAATTTTTGTCTCTGAGAACAACCACTGTTTCTCCTGGAGATCTAACTTAGACAACAGCAAGCCTAGAGCTTTCTAGGTATGGCAGATTCACATTATCATTTCTATATATTCTAATAAATACCTAAATATTTTCTTTAGATTTATCCACAACTACACTGACTGACTTAAAATATTTAAGGTATTTTTGAACTAGTATTACTATTTGATATTATGGATGAGTTTAGCTATGTGATGCCAGACTGAATCTCGCTTTTATGAATAATGGCATGTTAACATGCATTAGGTTTTTAAATTATGACCACAGCTTTATCATCTTTCATGTGGGATGATTTAACCCAAATTACTAGAACAGACTTAGAATTAAAGATGTAAGCAGTTGATAAAATTGCCTTTCATTTATTTCTGGAGTTTGAGGATTAAATTACCAAACCTTCTATTTTTACTATTACAATTCTATCAAAAACAATGCATTTATCTTTCCTAGGTGTCATCCTACTGGGATAAACTGGCTTGAGTTATAAGAAAGAAATATTTAAGTCTATCATTGCAAGTGAAATCAAAATCTGGCCAACGCATGAAAAGAAAATCAAATAATCTCCTGCTTCTAACACTTTCAAATTTTCACATGAATTCCATCTCAAGCCCACAATCTTTTTAACATTTATGTTTGCTGAATCCAGTCTTTTGCTCTGGATAATGATACTGTAGATGAATCCAAGAAAAGCATTGCAATTACAGTTATTCTTGAAAAAAAAAAAAAAAAAAAAAAGATTAGAACCACTTAGGTATGAAATAGTCAATTTGAGAGCAGAAAGCCTTTATAATTGCAAACAGAAGTAGATGGAATAGGTGTCTGCCAAGAAAATTCAAGAGCCTGAGGAGGGCAGGGGCTCTTGCTGCAGGCACAACCTCTGCTATAGCCAGCCCTGGGTGCAGGGGCTGTTTTGGGAGAGAAGGGCAGCTCCCAGGCCTGCCCCCACCTTGCTGCCAAAAGAATGAACAGCATGCTGCCAAGGGCTGGGAAGAGATGCCTGCTTAGTGGAGAAGGTAACACATATCAGGGAGGGGAGGCACACAGACCTGCCTGGAGCTCTGTGAATCCAGCCCACCTCCATGCTCTGTCACATTGCTAGTGTCACCTACTCACTCTGAAACCTTCCCTCCTGCAGCCACTCCTGGATTCACTCTCTGCTATCCACAGAGGTGAAGGAGAAACAGGCAAAACCATCACCTTGGGGCAAAACTACCGTTTTGTCTGCACTGCTGAATAACCTCTGACTGGGTCTGGGGAGAAAGCCCACGTGGAAATTAAAATTTGAGCTCCATTGTCTGTAATGGTCCACATTGGTCAGCTTTTCCTTTTGCTGAAATCAACTGCAAGTTCAAATGAATTCTGCTTAAATTGCAGTGACACAAGTGAACGATTAACCAAACCTCGATTTGAAGTTTCTTCTGAAGAGGTTTCATAGTGCATCATATGGTGGTAAATCTTTCTTTATTTGGGAACTTTCTGTGTTCACTAAAGAATACCAAAGAGTATCATATGTGAGCCACTGACTTTGGGAATTTATCACGAATAGAGAAAGCAAAGGAGGAAAAGGGATTTTCAGACTAAAACCACTAAAAAACTAGGTATGTATACATTATCTAGCTTGAATTATTGCAGCTTTGCATTTCGACCATGGACCAGAGTAATATGGAATTAGACTTGAAAATAAACTTAAGATTCAAATTTTTCACCTGCATGAAAAAAATAAATAAATAAAAACCTATGTTATTAAGAACAGAGTTATTATTTCTTCCCTTGCAATAGCTGGCACAGTGCAACGTAGTTCACTAACATGCAGTTCAGAGGGGCACAGTAGGTACAGCATACTGAGACTGCCTGTGCTTATTTTGAACTCCAGGGTTCACACTGGGTATGAACCTCTCATTTCTCAGCTGTTTTAATGTATCTCCAGGTTTGGAAACTTCTCTTCCAATTCCTCTCTGAAGGGGGCATCTTAAACAGAATTAGGGTATGGATTTGCACTGCAAGACAGTACATGTGTACAGTACAGAAACATGTATTCTTCTGAGGAAGTCAGTAATTGGTATAAAATGCACAGGACTCCAAATATATGAGTTCCACATCCTACTAATTTATCTCTGAAAAATATCCAAAGCAGCTTTCTCTTCTGACCATGACAGAAAGTCCATCTCTCTGTGAATTCTGCCTTTCTTTAGATACTACTATCAAGAGTCACCAGGTTCTCTAAAACTGGTATTCACAGCTTTATAATGAAAGAGATTGCTTTTGGTTGTTCTGTCTTCTTATTAGTATCAGAGATTATATAAGAGATTATGTATTTGTCCCCAAAGAGACACTGATTTATAGCCTCAGCCCAAGAGGCATAAAAAGCTGGAATGTATTTTCTTTCTTCTCTTCAGCCCAAACTATTAGATGAGAGTTTTTAAAAGTGGCACTGGGTGTGTGGATATGAATGATATTTAAGCATTTAAGCATTAACAGCAATATATTATGCTACAGACTTCCTATAAGAGGCACTCAGCTTTGCACAGCTGAAATACAAAGCTTAATAATGCCTTTTTTGCTCTTTGGAGTTTTCCTTTCCTTTCCTTTCCTTTCCTTTCCTTTCCTTTCCTTTCCTTTCCTTTCCTTTCCTTTCCTTTCCTTTCCTTTCCTTTCCTCGCCTTTTACTTCACTTTGCTTCGCTTTGCTTTTCTTTGTAGTTATAAGAGCCCAGAATTGCATTTTTCAAACAAAGCCACTATTCTTGTAGTAATTTGCTACCTGTTTATTTGTTTAGCTTCAAGCACTGTTGCCAAGTCTCTGTTGCATGGTGACGGCACACATGAAGGCAGATTTGGTGAGAGGGCAAGATTTCTTCTCAGACTGTTGGCTGATGAGTGAGTAACAGGTGGAAAAGGATAACTGACCATCGATACTTGCAGTCCTCAAAGTTGTAAGAAATGGCCCTAATAACCATTAACAAAGTGTAGGAACTGAACATAAATGAGCCCACCAGACTGCCTCTGGACAGGCACCTGGGCACAGCGGCCCCCCCAGCCACAACATGATGCTGAGTGCTGGCACCAGAGCTGGGACCTGCTGGATGTCAGCCCAGTGGCCAGCAGCCCGAGCCCCAGGGAGACTCAGCTGTGATGCTCAGCACAGGTTGCTCCAGGCACTTTTAGTGCTGTGTTTAGATGGCTCTGGCCAGCCCAGGAAGGCACTCACTCATGGCATTTCCTGGCTGACTTTAAAGCCAAATCCATAAAATTAAGTTTCACACATTGACAAAAACAAGGGAAAAACCATGAATACCCACACGTGACAGATGCTGCAAAGGGGACTACAAGGGCATTTCATTGTTGCTACAGGGGTTCCACACCACAATTAGTTTTGATACAAAACCCTTTGACATCAGATAGAGATTCCCTCTGAACTTCAATGGGTTTTAGTTCTAGCCACAGGAAGAAAAAAGCTGTGGACTTTCTAAAACTGATTCAGCTTTTGTGTAGCAAGCTCTAAAAGTACAGCTTCATATGCCTAAGTTAATTGAAAATGCAATGTTTGAATAATGTCTTTAAGCTACCTTTAGAAATCAGCTTTGCTGTTTTTATTTAGTAGTTTTCATTCAAAAGTAAAGGAAATAACTCTCCCACTCTCTCTGTACCGATAGCACAAGAGAAATCACTTTCACAGTACTGAAGGGTACTACAGTCGATGTAAAAATTGATGTTCTGACCTTAGGAAGAGCACTGTCATTTCCAGTACCAGAAGCGCTGTGTCTTCCTGGGCTCTCACAGCTCCGGAAAAGCTGTCACCAGCTATTGTGAAGCCTTGACTCCAAGTTAATAGAGCTCGTATGCTAAAAGTCTCTATGTGGGAGGGAAACTTTTGCTAACTGTGAGCAGCAATACTCACTAAAAAAAAATAATAATAAAAAAAAAATCTTCCATTTTCCTTAGGAGAGGTTTGAGAGGAATTAAGATACGACAAATATTTGACAGTGTAGTGAATTCCTGTATCAAATTGCCTCTTTTTCACTTAGCACATCCCCACTGGACTTTAGTAAAGCTATCTCAAGTCTTTTCATCCACACCACTGCACTTTTGAGCTTGAGCTGGGTTGGTGTCAACATGACAGAAGTGCTCTTTCTGTGGAGGATTTAGACATCCACATATCATGGACTAGATGATCTTGGAGGTCTCTTCCAATCTAGAAGATTCTGTGATTCTACGATAATTACTTTCACAGGCACTTCAATACCATAGCTATGAGAACAGAATTGCAGTCAGAACTGGGGGGAAAGAGAAATAAAAATGGACCCCCACAAAATGTATTAATAATGAAGTTCAAACCAATGTTTGTTTCCAATTCAGGAAAATAAATAAATAAATAAATAAAGTAAAAGGAAAAAATAAAAGAATAACTATTGCATATGATTTTCATAAGCACATAAAGCATACATATAAAACTGCTGCACCAAGTGAACAGAGGACACTCTAGACCACTGTCCCACCTCCAGCACTGGCCAGTGCCTATGAAGAGTATAAAAAAGTTGAGCAAGCATATTGTGAATATTTTACCAGTGTACTTTCTCAGCCTCTAGGAATTTGTAGCACAGGCACATACTCAGCTGGAGATACTACTACTTGTAACCCACAATGGGTTTACCCGTCTTGATTATTTTTTTTATTGTTGTTGTTGAATCCTGGTAAAAGTGCTGCGTTCACAACATCCAGTGACAAGAAATTCCACAGGTTAACTATTCATTTTACAAAAAATACCTTCCTTTTTTGCTGCCAACTGATAATAAATTCTATCTGCTAGTTATTGCATTTAAAAATAGAGAGGAAAAAATGTTTTCTGTCCACTTTGTCTCTGCCATTCATAATTTTACAAGCCTCTTTTCACTAGAAAGGTAGTGCAGGTTCCCCAGAAAGGCTGCAAAATCTCCATCCTTGGAAGTTTGCAAGACTTGGTTGGACAGAGGCACAGCTGACCTGGCCTAGGGTCCTATGTTGAGGAGGCAAAAAAAAATGTTTGAACTGACAAAAACTTTAAGTTGTAAAACTTAAGATTTTACATCTCTTAAAAGTATTCACATAAAAGCATTTGTGACTTTGCATCTTCAAAAAGGAGTGCTCTTAACAGGAAGTGTGCCTTTAGCATCTAACCACTGAGACTGATCAATTTCACTCACAAAATGTGATTTAGGCATCCAGCCACGCAGACCAAAACATCCTGATGCTCTTCATTGGCTGATTTAACATGTTACAAGCATGGGAGACACTGAAGACTTGGAAAACGTTAGGAAAAGATGAAACAGGGGAGAAAGCAGTCTCAAAACTTTTAAATATTAGAATATTTTTCTGTCAGTTCTTTTCCAAGTTTATATTTCATTTAATGAGGGTCATGGAGTTACACTTTTAAAATAGCAGTTTCCCTCTAGACTAAAGAAAAGGGACATTAATACATCAGGTTTACTTCCAGTAATCAGACTTCACAATCAATTTTATTTGGTCTCATTCACAATATAAAATTTACTTTTCTGTTTTCCCCTTGCTGCTTTTATTCTATTGCCTAGTGCAATGAAGAACTGACAAGAAATGCATTTCTATTTTAAATTTAAGAGTGAGTGAAAAAAAAATGTGTCCTGGTTTACACTAGTGAAAAATAAATTATCTAAATATTTGATATGAAGAAAGACAAATTTTACAGAAAATACTGCAAAAAATATCACAGAATCACAAAATCACAGAACTGTAGGGGTTGGAAGGGACCTCGAAAGACCATCAGGTCCAACCCCCCTGCCAAAGCAGGTTCCTCAGAGCAGGTTGCCCAGGTAGGCGTCCAGAAAGGCCTTGAATATCTCCAGACAAGGAGACTCCACAACCTCCCTATTCCAATGCTTCGTCACCCTCACTGTGAAAAAGTTCTTTCACGTGTCAGTGTGGAACTTCCTGTGCTCTAACTTGCAGCCATTGCCCCTTGTCCTATCCCCACAAACCACTGAGAAGAGGTTGGCTAAATCCTTCTGTCCCCCACCCCTCAGATATTTATATACATTGAGGAGATCCCCTCTCAGTCTTCTCTTCTCCAGGCTGAACAGACCCAGGTCTCTCAGCCTTTCTTCATAGGGAAGATGCTCCAGGCCCTGTATCATCTTTGTGGACCTCCGCTGGACTCCTTCCAGGAGATCCCTGTCTTTCTTGTACCAGGGAGCCCAGAACAGGACACAGTACTCCAGGTGAGGTCTGACCAGGGCAGAGTAGAGGGGGAGGATCACCTCCCTTGACCTGCTGGCCACAGTCCTTTTAATGCACACCATTAAAAGGTGTGCCATTAGCCCTCTTGGCCACAAGGGCACACTGCTGGCTCATGGCCAACCTGTCGTCCACCAGGACCCCCAGGTCCTTTTTGTCAGAGCTCCTCTCCAGCAGGTTGTCCCCCAGCCTGTACTGATACTTCGGGTTGTTCCTTCCCAGCTGCAGGACTCTGCACTTGCTCTTATTAAATCTCATTTGGTTTCTTCCTGCCCATCTCTCCAGCTGGTCCAGGTCTCACTGAATGGCAGCACAGCCTTCTGGCGTGTCAGCCACTCCTCCCAGCTTTGTGTCATCGGCGTACTTGCTGAGGACAGACACTATTCCCTCATCAAGGTCATCGATGAAGATGTTGAACAAGACCAGACCCAGCACCAACCCCTGAGGAGCACTGCTAGTCACAGGCCTCCAGCCAGACTCTGCTCCACTGATCACCACCCTCTGAGCTCAGTCAGTCAGCCAGTTCTCAACCCACCTTGCCATCCACTCATCTATCCCACACTTTCTCAGCTTTGCTAGTAGGATATCATGGGAGACAGTATCGAAAGCCTTCCTAAAGTCAAGGTAGATGACGTCCACCACTCTACCCCATCTACCCAGCTGATGATGCCATCATAGAAGGCAACGAGGTTGGTTGAGCTGACTACTCCTCATAACCTTCTTCTCTTCCAATTGCTTGGAGATGGCATCCAGAACAAGCTGCTCCAGTACCTTTCCAGGGACAGAGGTGAGACTGACTAGCCTGCAGTTTCCCAGATACTCCTTCCTGCCCTTCTTGAAGACCGGAGTGACACTGGCTATCCTCCAGTCTTCAGGCACCTCACCCATTCTCCAGGACCTTTCAAAGATCCAGCTCCCTTAGCATACACAGATGCATCCCATCAGGACCCATGGATTTGTGTGTGTTCAGAGGCTCCTGAACTACTCTCACATCCACCGGGGGGAGCCCTCCATTTCCAAGACCCTTTGTACTGTTGCCAGGGGCAAGGAGTCCCGGGGGAGTGTCCTTGAAGCAAAGACTGAAGTAAAGAAAAAGTAAAGAAAGCATTCAGTATCTCTGCCTTCTCAGCGTCTCCCATGACCAGGACACCCCCCTCATTCAGCAAGGGACCCACATTATCCCTAGTCTTCCTCTTACTGTTTACAAACTTGAAAACACCATTCTTATTATCCTTTATCTCTTTTGCAAGCCTCATCTCTAGGTGGGCTTTAGCCTTCCTTGTCACGTCCCTGCAGGCCCTGACAGCACATCTATACTCCTCCCAAGAGGACAGGCCCTTTTTCCACATTTCATAGACCTTCCTCTTCCTTTTGATCTTATCAATGAGCTCCTTGCTCATCCACACAGGTTTCCTGCCCCCCTTCCCCGATTTCCTGTTCTTCAGGATACACTGATCCTGAGCATGGAAGAAGTTCTACTTAAATGTAGCCCAGCTCTCACAAGCACCCTTGCCTTCTAGCAACCTAGCCCATGAGATACTCCCAAGCAGGTCCCAGAAGAGGTCGAAGTTGACTCTTTGAAAGTCCAGGGTAGCAATCCTGCTTTTAGCCTTACTTCCTTTGCCTAGTTCCATCTGGAACTCCACCATCTCATGGTCACTGCATCCCAAGTTGCTCCCAACCTTCACATCCCTAACAAGGACACCCCTGTTGGTAAGAACGAGGTCCAGGAGCACCCCCCACCTCGTTGGCTCCTCCACCACCTGCATCAGAAAATTGTCCTCAAAGCATTGTAGGAACCATCTGGACTGCTCATGCCTGGCCGAGTTGTTTACCCAGCAGATGTCTGGGTAATTGAAGTCCCCCACGAGGACCAGCACTCATGATCATGAGGCTACTAGCAGCTGCTCGTAGAAGGCCTCATTGATTTCCTCCTCCTGATCTGGAAACCTGTAGTAGACCCCCACCACTATGTCTCCCATACCAGCCCACCCCTTAATTCTTACCCACAAGCTCTCCACTTGTCCTTCACCCTCCCCCAGCTGGAGCTGGGTACACTCTAATTGCTCCCTCACATGAAGGGCAACCCCACCCCCTCGCTTCCCCAGCCTGTCTTTCCTAAAGAGGGCAGTAGCCCTCAATGACATCATTCCAGTCATGAGAGCTGTCCCACCACGACTCAGTGATCGCAATATGTTTGAAGAAAGCTAGATTTAAGGTAGGAAGGAGCATTTAACGTGTGCAGCTTTATGAATTTACAACAGAAAATGTTTTGTAAGTAAAAAACTGTTTATGTTAAGAAAAAAATAAAGATGATTGCACTGACAAGGACAGATAAACATTTTTCAAGGAAAATACGTATCTATTTGCTTTTAATGGCACTTCACTACTAGAGATATAATTCACAGTCAATGCAGCAAAGTTTTGCTTTCTTACTGTATGATCTTCTTCTGTTGGTTGTTGTTGTTTGTTTCTTTTTCAGTACTTTTCTGAAGTTCTTACAAATATTGTTTTTTAATGTGCTCTTCAGGAAGAGGAAAAATTTGTTCATGTTAGTGTTTTGATTGAGTACAGTATAATTCGTTACCTGATTTGACTATAAAAAACTTTAAAATTAGGTTCGTGGCGTGAAAACTTGTAGTGGAAAATTCAGAATTCATTTATTAACTGCACTGCAATGTTAGCTTAAAATTAGCTGTTTACCAGCCAGTTTGCATACCAGATAAGTGCGAGAAATGCAAAAGGCTACAGACATTAGCAAGAGAAAATAATTTTTATATGAAAAGGAAAGCATTGGATGCTATTCTGCTGTGACCTTGGACTCATGGGCTTCTATCAGATAAAAGCAAATACTTCAGCAAGTACACAATAAGTGGTGCTGGCAAGAAGAAAAATTTTACTTATGTTATGTTTTCATGCTTTTGCAAAACAGAGGAAAGCCATTGCAAAATGATGCGTCTAAATGATAAATTCTAACATTTTTTCAGGCCATAGGGGCTGAAATGGACCTCAACGCATTTTCCGGTAGTTTAAGTTTTGCTCTAATTGTGTTATCTCACATAGCAGCGAGATGATGTGGAAGCCTCTGCACACCTCGGCAGCCAATTATTGGATTACTTAAAGAGAGAGGGGGATGATTTTTTTTTATTTTTTTTTAAATGGTGGTGAAAAAAACACCTTTCTGGTAGGAGGCTTCAGGTGCCAGTAACACAAATCAAGTGTGGCTCCTGTCACAGAAAAGCATCATGTTATCACATCTGTCTCCCTGGAAGTGTTCAAGGCAAGGTTGGATGGGGCTTTGGGCAACCTGAGCTAGTGGGAGGTGTCCCTGCCCATGTCGGGGGTGGAAAATAGATGGACTTTAAGGTCCCTTCCAACAAAGGAAGGGACCTTAAATCATCATTCTATGATTCTGTGATCCTATGATTGAAGGATGATGCTGATGATTCAGAGATAGGGACAAATGCTAGGAAAGCCTTGGAAAATGTGCTGTGTTTCTGGACCAGGTATTGATGAAGAGAAATTTTGGTGCAGGATGGAGGCTAAGGCAAAACAGAGCCAGCACTGCAAACAGGAACAGAGTTCCGGCAGTGGCCTTGGGACTGACCTAAAAGTGTGCGTGGGGTCTTCACAGTGTCACTGAAGCTTTCCACTCCATTCTCTCCTCCAAAATACCCAGGACATAGAGACAGAGGATAGATGATTAAAAGCTGTGAAATCCACTGTTTTTCCACAGAGGATTCCCACCTGTCAGCAGAAGTGCCAGCTCCATTAACCAGTTTCCAACTGGCTTGAAGCAATCAAGTGGGGCAAAGCAGCTGCAATGTGGACTTACAGCCTATACTGAAGGGACAGACAATTCTGGAAGAAAGGAACATGCAGTTCCTCTGTCTTCAACTCAGGATGCTGAAACAGTAATAGAGACCATGGAAATTTCATAAAATTAGCTCATTCCTTGTTTTACTTTCAGGCATGTTGATCAGTGTGTTTGTACCACAGACTTTCAATTTAAGGTCAGATTGCTCTTCTGAGAATCCTACATTTCCATGCAGTCCCCTTGTTTTAGGAACATATGCAGGATGTTTGAAAACTATTATTTATCCAGAAAAGCAGATTACAGCTATTACTGAGCACATACTGCTATGCAAGGGAAGTGGAGGAGTACTAAATACCACAGCAGACAGTGTGGGTCTTCAGTGCACAAAGGGACTGAAATGAAGAGATGTTAAATGCATGTACAGTAAGAGAAAAAAGCTAAAAAGTCTTTTTAAAAGTATGCTAAGGAAAATTTTCAAGAGCAATTCTGGTGTCAAAAGAGTACTGCAGTAGATTAATTTTAAACAATGGCATTTGGATTACTAATGCGTATAGGGACAAATGCTCCTTTTTAATATAAGTGTTTTTAAAACACTCTAAGAAATGCATTTTAATGGATTTAATGAGAATATTTTTGAAACTTAAGAAAAACACCCTCAAAGGATCTTGAGGACCTAAAATGTAGGCAGGGTGTTCCAAAATGCATTAACATTTATGTGGAATGAAAGTTCAAACAAGACCCTTCCATCTTATGTATGATTCAAACCAATAAAGAAATAAAACCCTGCTGTGTCAATGGGAGTCTTTCTATGGGTTTCACTGGGATTTATCTCCAGCAAGCCTCAGATGTAACCCTACTCTAATTTAAAGTTTGATTTGCAAACTTAAATCAGTACTTTTTATTCGAGGAAGGTTTTTTAAAAAAAAAAAAACACTGTACTGAAGCTCAGCAGATACAGATAAATGCTCCTTTCCTGCCCATCTCCTAGTTTCTCACTTTTAATGCAATTCAGAACACCTCACAGCCTGCTGCTCACTGATCATCATCACTCTTAGGCTGTGAGCAGTTTTATTTCTACTTGTTCCTCTGCCAGATCCCTGATCTCTATTTTGTACTGTTAGGTTGTACTAAATTCACCTTACCCAACTTGGGTCTGGAGTAGAAAACTTTCTGTCTCTGAGGGAATTGACCTTTCATTTGTCAACCAAATTGACCACCTCAGCTGGTGTTAGATCACAACCAGGGAAATTCATCATGGAGAAGATAAGGCTCAGGAGAGATCTCAGCAATGTCTATGAATACCTGAAGATGTCCAATGAGGACAAAGCCAGGCTCTTTGCTGTGGTGTCCAGTGTCAGGACAAGAGGCAATGGGCACAAACTGATACACAGGAAGTTCCCTCTGAACACCAGGATGCAATTCTGTACTGTGCAGGTGACCAAACACTGACACAAGTTGCCTGGAGATGTTGTGGAGTCTCCTTTCTTGGAGATCTTCAGAAGCCACCTGGACATAGTCCTTGGCAGCCTGCTCTGGATGGCCCTGCTTGAGCAGGGGTTTGGCCAGGTGGCCTCCAGATGTCCCTTTCAACCTCAACTATTCTGTGATTCTGTGAATCTGTAAATGTATGTTTTCCTAGATCAGTATCTTGAGAACTTATATAGCACAGCTAAAAGCTGCAAGGCTAACATAAAAATCACTGAACTTTCCAACCAGTTATAGAATCAGAGAGGGACAGAGGCTTCTGTCTCCAGTGCTGTTTAAAAGGAAGGGTGACTCTCCTTTCCACCCTCACCTTTCTACTGATGGGTTTCTCTGAAGAAAGAACTTAAGCGTTGCATTGAAGACTGTTATGAAAACCAGAAGGGAGCTACTTCCACTAGACCAGACACAAAGGGAACTGTGATCTGATATAACCCGTGTCTTTTAAGGTTCCTGCTGACACATCCTACCTGAATGAAGGTGGTTAAGCTGCACTGTTGACCATGTGGAAATCATGGTGGCTGGCTGCTGGTAGGAGGCAAGTCACTTAAAATTTTTTCAGACATTTCCACATGTTGCTGAGATCTCAACATACTTTTCCAAAAACCCATCCTCAGGTCTGCATGACTCAATCAAAATTTTTAGAAGAAATATTGTGACAAGATCAAGGATGGAATGCACTTTGCCTAGGTCCCAGTTAAAGCCTGATACCAGCTTTATAATTGCTCTGCCATTTCCTTAAATATAGGATTCGATTTGTCTAATATATTGAAATATCTGACCGGTATTGTTATGAAACAAAGTTTTGAAAACAAAACCAGAAATGAGTCCTTAAAGTCAAGCCTCCATTAGAGTGACTGATTTAGAATAGTTCATTAAGAATTATGTGTCACCAAGCATTTTATGAAATAAAGATTTGCAAGGCTAAAAGATCAATTAAAAAGCTGAGCTTTACGGTTGTTGATTTTTTTCCCTCTTACAGAAAAGCCTTGTGTCTAGGGGTTAATGTTAGTATTGATTATATATAAAGTCCCAAAGATTAATTATGGTCATAGTGATGACACCCAAATTACTGACTCTTCCCATTGTGCAGGTTTAAAATGGGTGCAATGCTGGAGTTTGTAAAGTTGAAGGTAATAGTATGCATATGATATTTAGTATTTCCTTCTACTAAAACATAGGCACTATCCTGACAATAGAAAGAAGACTGACTAGAAAGAGCCCATTACAAAATGTTTGGATGCCACTAAGATAATCAAGAAGAAGCAGACTTCTTCTCTGAAGTATATAAAGCCAAAATGTTGCAAGCATGATCGGTTACTGAAACCACAATGTACTAGTCTTCAATTGGAATGGAAAAGCAGTTATGGAATATGTACAGGATCCCTCAAGTTATATACAATAATGACAGTGCAAGAAGCTTATCCTTTTTTAAAGTATTTGACTTAGTCTTACTTTATATTTTAATTAAAAAAAATAAATAAATAAACGAAAAAGAAAACTATCACACCACATAATAAATGGATTAAAAGCTGGGAAATCACAAAATGTAATGGTGAAGAAGAATTCATTAAAATATTTCAGCTAACCTAGAAGCTAAGTTAGCTAGCACAAGGCTATCCCTGATACAGATGCCAGACCTGACACACTTCAGGTCTGACACAGCTGAGGAAATCATAGGCAATGAAAAGACAAGCTGCTGCTATAAGATATGCTGAATAATCTGGATACAGACATTGCAAAACAAATTTCAGTATCACCAACTGTAAGATCACCCACTCAAAAAAAGAAATGTAAATCATGTTTCTAGGACATGGGAGCCTCTCCTGGGAATCAGGAGCAGGTGTTAGAAGCCTTGGTAAATAATTAGCTAAGAATAACTGCTTGGAGTGACACCGTGGCCAGACTTATAATATAGTTTACACCGCCCAAGTAAAAACTCCTGTTTCACCCTACCAGAACCCTACATTTGACATTTGTGTGACTGCTTCTTGGATATTAAGCCCAGTTAGTGTCCAGAGTTCTCAGAGGATGCTCGTTGATGCATTTAAGAGAAAACGGAGAACGAATTGTACAATCAACCTCATTAAATAAATTGAAAAACAAAGAAACAAACAAAAAATCTAATTTTACTGACGATTTTCCCCTATGAACAGAGAAAGTTCTGTAATAATTTGGTCAGTCTAATAAAATCTATACGGTGAACAGAAATTCAATAACAGCAAACAAAGATAGAGCTAAAACCAAGCCACAAAGTCAAATGAGACAAATTCAGAAGGAAAATACTTTTAGAAATGTGTTTTTAAAATGTCAGAGCAATCACCATGTCTTGACTAATGGAAACAAAAACTAAATCAACCAGCAAGTATAAGAGAACAGGCAGTAAACTCGCATGGCAATGAACACACAGAGGAGATGCAATTTCTGACAGCAAATTTAGAAACTTATGCTGCAGAAAAAGCTGAAGACCACAGTTCAGTATCTTGCACATTTTCATGTTTGGATGATTTTTCAAGTATTTCATATGTACTTGTTGCAGCAGTTCTGCCAAACTAGTCCAACCTCTATTAGCAACTCGGATAAACTGCAGATAAGACAGGTGTACTTTGCGAAGAGTGAAATACGTGTGATCAAAATCAACTGACATGTTTTGGCAGATGTCTTGTTTACCTTCAGCAGCTTTTGAAAATAAATTGAAAATGATGCCATAACCTTTTTGGCTTGGAATGATCTCAAGTCCACATAGTGAAATGATTACACAATTTTGAAAAAAAAATAGAACTGTCAAAATGTGCTGTATCAGAGAATATTTTCAACATTGATAGGAACAGATTTGACAGAAATTTCTGATGGAAAGTATGTCAAATGCTACAAAAAGGGATTATGGAGAAATAGCATGGGAAATATATATATATATATATATTCTCCTGTTACCTGTAATTTTTTTATTTTTAACCAGGACTGAATGAACAAATTGAGCCTAGCAGAATGATGGATATATGTGCTTTAAACTTAGTCTGAATTCCTTTCTGGTCCAGGATCTTGCTTTATCTTTATCAGCTAAATTAAAAAGCCTCCTAGAAATATCTTATTCTGAATCAGGTCAAAAAAATTCCATTTCTATTGTGGAGAAAGAACTGGAATCAGCTCTAGAGTCTTGGCACTGCTGCCAGTGCAACACAGAGAAGCGGGATCTTGCTGAAGCTCAGCTCAGTGGATCTTTCACCATGACTGTGCACCACTACTCATGGCCAAAAGGAACAAAACTGTCTGATAGCATGCTGCCACCAAAAAGGGGAGAGTGGTTTGGTACACATATGACCATAAAATTTGCAGTGTACCTTGTTTACTCCTTCCCAGCTGATAACCGAAGCCTGATTTTCTTGGATCTCTGCTCTGTCATCTTTTTTTTTTTTTTTCTTTTTTTCTTTCTTTTCCCATTTTCCATTTAAGTCATGTAAAATTTATCAGCGATGACCCCATTTTTACAGATCACTGACAGAAACATGAAATAGGGTAGAATCAAGGTCTGATCTCCATGGGGCTGCTTTGGAGACACCTTTTCATAGTTTAAAATGAGATCTCATTTCCCGGTTTCTAAAGAATTTAATGCAACATAGTGATTTTGTCATCTTCCAGATTTTTCATAAGGATTTTCTTACTTTGTTTCAGGTAAAGGAATTTGAGTATTGTACACCAACATTGTTATCCTTTAATCAACCAAAATTACAGAAATAGGATCATTTTCCATAAACACATATTAATTGTCATTAATTATGGTACTTTCTGTTAATTCTTTGTTAATTCAGTCTTGTATTAGTTGTTCCACTATTTTTGCAAGGATCTATGTCACATTGGCAGGCTTATAATTACCTGGGTCATTTCTTTTATTATTTTTAAATATTGGCATGTTAACTTTCTTTTGCTCCCTCAGAATTTCCTGTGTTGCAAGAGTTATTGAAAATCAACATTAATGGTCAGGCTCCTCAACGGTGCCTTTAAACCTGTCGGACACAAACCTGCTGATTTAAAAATGTTTAATTTCCTGTTCCGAAGCAGAACAGAGAGAGCTTCCAAGTTTCTAAAGCCCTTACAGATCTCATGCCTTCAAGTAAAGCCAGCAGCAGTTGCTGGGAATGCATTAAAATGTGGCACGATCCCCATAACTTGAAACAAGTTACAGAGAGTAATGACAGGAGTAATTCTAGACTGCATGCCAGGAAGAGAGGGGGACAAGGAAATACTCCTTGACCCGCAAGGCCAGAAAGTTGTTTAAACACGATCATATTTTTTTTAGCAGATGTGGAAGCTGAGATATGGGAAACCTTTGCAACGGCCATGGGGTGCCTTGGGTATTAAACCCAAGACCAGAGGTCTGAGCCCCTCCATCCCTGACAGCTACAGCCAGCTCCTCACAGAACCTCTCCTGCACAAAACAGAACTCCAACTAAAGAATCATCACGTCAAATTAAAAGTTCAAACAAAAATCCACTACTGCTTCCTATTAGATGATTATCTTTTTATTGGGATCACAGTTGACAATACCTATAAAAAGAGGAGTAAAAAAATAATTGTTGGTTTTTTCTTTTAATTTCTTCTCTACAGTTTTTGTTTTTCCCTCAGAGTGTTTTTTTAATATATATATATATTTTTTTAAGCAGTCAGGGGACATATAGATAGCATGGTATAAAACCACAATTAATTTTTAAAATAAGACGGATTATTGTCCTTCATTTATCTTTTTATGGCAATAATTGCAGGAATAAAAGTAATGCAGACAGACATACAAATGTGCTAGGAACCTAGAAAAATAGCTAGGGTCATTACATACCAAACTGGGCCAGAGCAGTATTGAAAATAAAATATCCACATACTAAGTTTATTTGCCATAAAGTTGAACTTCTGAAACATGCAAGTATGCATGAGCTTAAAAGAATTATTAAGTCAAAGGTTAAAAAAAAATAAATTAAAAATTTAAATAAATGCCTGGTATAGTGTAGTACTAAAACAGTCACACTTCTATATAGCATTTTCTGAGATATGTTCAAGTAGGAAAGCAGCTGAGACCAACTAGTGTCACTGAAAACAGCCTATAATGTTAAAATATGGAATTGCTCTTGGCCGGAGTAGCTAATATGAGTTATAAATTTGAATTCTGTCCCTTTATGCTTAGTGCTTGGAAATGTGGAATGATCCAGCAACACTAAGAAATCCATACAAATTGAATGCTGTATTTGCTTCATTGTGATTTAGCATTCCAAACCACTCAGGCAAAAGAAAGGGTGTGTTAGGAGCACATCAAGTGATCCATATTCTGAAGATATGAAATACCATATCAGAGGTTGCTTTCATAAAGTTAATTCAGCTTGGCTTCATCCCTTTCCAAACAGCAGAACTTTTAATGAGAGTGTTACTTTTCAGAAGACTTCCATCTCACTCAGATAAGGGGAAGAGTGGTTTGTGATGAAGAAGACCTGAGGAACTTAATTCCTCATCTGTTGTAGGAATGTAATTAGTATTGTGAATGAGGTAGCACTTGCAGATGGGTTGCTGGATTAAGGTGTTTTAACATTGCTCAGAAGAATTCGATCTTCTCTCTCAGCATAAAATTCCCAAGTCACATTGAAATTATTTAATTGAAAATTGGGGAAATAATAATAATAATAATAAAAAGATACCAATTCTGTGTTTCTTATTCTCTATACCCCATCCTAAATCCTTGCATCCTGGTTTGGTGACTTCAAAATTTACAGTTGTATTTTAACATTTCACAGATTTGTCCTTTCCTTTTTTACTGTTCTTGGAACTTAATTCAAGGATACTATATGCACTTCGAACATATTAATCACTATGAAAAATCAAGTCCTCAATTTAGGCCATGTGGTCCTCAATGGAATATTATTGTACCATCCACTTTTTTTTCTATATGACTTCCAATTTTATTTACATATTAAAACATGGGTTTAAATATGTAACGTGATCAAGGTCAGTTGAAAATCAGTGGCATTCCAAGGCACCAAATCTGCCTCTACAAATCCCTGGTTGATGCTTAAGTCACAGTAAATTCTCTCCTTTTTTTCATACTTACTAGAATTCAGTTCTTAAAATAATCTGCAAAAATGTGTCTATTCTTGTGTTGTTGTTGTGCGGTGTTGTTTTTTTATAATTAAAATAGCAAGATAAATGCTTTTCTGACAGCTCTATTGTGTGACATTAAACTGATATCTCTCTTGTTTTCAGCATGATCCAGCCTCCAGCTCAGCTGTATTCACTTCACTTCTCACTTGTATGGGCTTCTCTTCCTACAGGATTTTAAAGGATCTATTTTTTACCCCAGATTGCCATTCTGTGTACATCACACACTGTAAGAAGAACCACATGCTTCTTGTTTTCATTTTTGGGCCTCTTCCTATGTAACGTCAAATCCTCCTAAGCCTGCAAATGGACCCCAGCATTACTGATCACAGACTCACAGAATCACAGAATTGTCTAGGTTGGAAGAGACCTCCAAAATCACCTAGTCCAACCTCTGACCTAACACTAACAAGTCCTCCACTAAACTATATCACTAAGTTCAATATCTAAATGTCTTTAAAGACCTCCAGGGATGGTGACTCCACCACTTCCCCGGGCAGCCCGTTCCAATGCCTAACAACCCTCTTGGTAAAGAAGTTCTTCCTAATATCCAACCTAAAACTCCCCTGGCACAACTTTAGCCCATTCCTTCTCGTCCTGTCACCAGGCATGTGGGAGAATAGACCAACCCCCACCTCTCTACAGCCTCCTTTAATGTACTTATAAAGAGTGATAAGGTTGCCTCTGAGCCTCCTCTTCTTCAGGCTGAACAAACGCAGCTCCCTCAGCTGCTCCTCGTAAGACTTGTTCTCCAGACCCCTCACCAGCTTCATTGCCCTTCTCTGGACCCGCTTAAGCACCTCAATCTCCTTCTTGTAGCGAGGGGCCCAAAACTGAACACAGAACTCGAGGTGCAGCCTCACCAGAGCCAAGTACAGGGGGACGATCACTTCCCTAGACCTGCTGGCCACACTGTTTCTTATGCAAGCCAGGATACCGTTGGCCTTCTTGGCCACCTGAGCACACTGCTGACTCATATTCAGCCGACTATCAACCAATACTCCCAGGTCCTTCTCCACCAGGCAGCTTTCTAACCACTCATCTCCCATCCTGTAGCACTGCTTGGAGTTATTGCACGCCAGGTGTAGGACCCGGCACTTGGCCTTGTTAAACTTCATAGAGTTGACCTCAGCCCATTGGTCCAGCCTATCCAGATCCTCCTGCAGAGCCTTCCTACCCTCGAGCAGATCGACACGCGCACCTAACTTGGTGTCATCTGCAAACTTACTGAGGGTGCACTCGATCCCCTCATCCAGATCATCGATAAAGATATTAAAGAGAACTGGCCCCAGTACCGAGCCTTGGGGAACGCCACTAGTGACCGGCCTCCAACTGGACTTGACTCCATTCACCACAACTCTTTGGGCCCAGCTATCCAGCCAGTTTCTAACCCAATGAAGCATACACCAGTCCAAGCCATGAGCAGCCAGTTTCTTGAGGAGAATGTTGTGGGAAACAGTGTCAAAAGCCTTACTGCAGTCAAGGTAGACCACATCCACAGCCTTTCCCTCATCCACTAAGCATGTCACTTTGTCATAGAAGGAGATCAGGTTCGTCAAGCAGTACAGGATGGGTACCCTATACTCTAAGTAGCTCTGTCTAACGTTCTAATCTATCATTCTGACCTCTATATTTTTGATATATCAGAGAATTAAATCTTCTAGCAAGGATTTTTCTGTTCTACTATAAAATTTCTATTCTATTACACTATAAAACTTTTTCTCTCACTAATACAAAATCCAGAGAACCAGAATATACCTGTGTAAGAGAGGTGTTGGTCTGGAGCCATCTACTGGTTGTACTGGTGAGCATTACATAGGCAGATGTGAAAACACACTTTAAACATATAATCCTATCATAATTATAAAAACAACATGTATTAATAGATTAAACACTTAAGTATGTGATGTTTCCTGTCTACTGGTTATGGGTTTTTAAGCCTAAATACTCAGTGGACTTAATGTGGCCCAATTCTCAACATTAAAAAAATAAAAATAAAAATAAAAGTAAAAAGTCAATACTTTATCTATCTTGTTTTCATAAAAAAGAAAAATTGAGAGGAGGAGGACAAAAACTCTCGTCTCTAACACAGCAAAGGAAGTAAAGGAAAAAAAAAAGATATTAATGCTTAATTAAAAAATCTAGCAAAATAATTTAGATATCTTGAATTTTATTTGTGTGACAAACAATATAAATAATTCTTATTTAATTCTTTATTTCATACTTACTATGATTTTTTTACTATGATTTTACCCTGCATTTGTATGTGTTGGTCTAAAATAGCCAAGGCACACCATATACAATTTTCTTGTGATTAAAAAGAAATCTCAGTCAATTCCACAATGTTCTTCAAAGTTTTTTATTAGAAATAAATGCAGACAAAAAAAAAAAAAAAAAGTTAGCAGATGAACAGAAGTATAAAGCCTTTAAAAACAGAAGTTCCAATACACCAACTATTAAGAAGTAGAAATAATCCAGACAACTTTGGAGACTAAAAATGTATTATATAATGATGCTGACAACTATGCATTTATTTATTTATGATAATATTAGTGCTGGTATTATGGCAAGTATTGGTGTTGTAATTTAGTTTTATTTCTGTTACTTAAATTATATATGCAACTTTAATGGTTGCCTTCAGGAGCAAGAGGGATCATTTTACAGATTTTACCCTTTTTTAAAAAAAGATTCTTTGCACCTATTAAATTTGCATATCTGCATATATGCATGTATATATACACACAATTATATATATACACATAAGTGTATATATCAGTTAAAGAAAATCCTCCGTTGGCTGTCAGTTGCACTGGGATTAAACATTTGCCATTATTCGTGTTTGCCCTCTGCAGATCCATCAGGAGGAGAAACTTCCAGCAGTAGCTGTAAGTGGCAAGTAATTTTATCCAGAAATGCAAAATGCATTTTAAAATATACAAAGGGAATATAAACAATAAAACTCCCCAGCATAAACAAGAAAGCATAAATGTATTGCAGGTTTGGAGACCAAACTATAGGAGCTAAAACTAAGAAGAATGACATTGCCACCATCAAAAATGGAACTGGTAGAAACACCTGCAAGAGAAAGAAAAAAAAATGTTTTAGGAAATAAAACCAACAACTGTGATTTCATGCATCATTCCTAGGAATAATATGGCATTCCTTGCAACACTATAATACCACTTCTTATGCTGTTGAAATCTCACCCAGGATGAGAGATAACTGACCTCAAATTGTCTAGAATACTTTTTCAGGGTCCCTCTCTTGTCATGGAGAAGAGATAGGCAGAACCTGAAAGCCATTCACCTATTTCGGATATTACAGGCATCTACAATAAGTTCAGGGTTGGGTGCCTAGAAGAAGCCTTGATGATTAATCTACACCTCCAACCCAGCTTTCTGACAGCTAGATTGAGATGAAATTAAACCTAGCCATAATGGCTATGGTTGTGTCAGGAAAGATGAGGGTAGACCAATGTCTCATTAACCATGAACTGTCAGCCTGGATTCCACATGGTTCCTGTCAGTGCTCCATGCTCACACAGTTTCTTGTTCCTTGTTCCCCATTATGCACATATCCATCCCTTGTTTTCAGGTGTATCTCTGGGGCAAGGACCATCTGTTTTTTCCTTTTCCCTCTTCAGTGTGAAGCAGACTTGTTCTGGATCACAAATAAGGCTCTAAACATCAAGATTACAATCTGTATTTTTGTAATGACTATCTACTTTTGTCTTGCACTTGTTCATAACTTTCGCACACTACACATGACTTAAAAAAGCCATAACAATATTTTATAACTTATTTCCAATTACTTTGTATGGTCGATGTAGATTAGGTTCCCGGTATCGAAGTACAATCAGGCTTGCACAAGTCAATCCAATCATAAGCCAGGCAGAAAATCCAAAGTAATTTGTTAACATAAGAAGGTCAGAGGGGATTATAAAAATGGATGCAATGGTGGTTGAAAAAATCATGGCTGGAGCTGGTGTACAAGTGTGGACATTGAGCATGGAGATTAAAACAGGTAAATGTCCCGCCTGACTTCCAGCGTAGCTTAATCGACCTAATGTGAACATGCTGCTGTTGAGGGCACCAAATATTGAGACAGCAACAGAGAGAGGAATGATCCAGGCAACAGAGGGGATCACTCGATCAGCCCAAGTTACTGCCACAGCAACTGCAAGAAAACAAAGCATCAGTAGTGGCATAGGTACCATGCTCTGAATTACCAACAGACTCAACAGAAAGGAAACTTAAAATGCATGAAATACCTATTATTTATCACAAATGCCTGGCATTATTTGCAACAATCAGATGGGACTAATCTAATTCTATGGGTATTTAACTCAGGAGCTAAAAATTGGCATGAGGTGGGTGAGAGCAAGGAGGACTCCTGTCCACCACCAAAGGCTGGGTGAAGCTCTGGTGGCCCACTCACAAAGAAAGGACCAGTGGCAGCAAGCAGCACAGCTGTGTCTCACAATCATGAATCACAAATGTGCATGCATGGGCAGGGCTGTTTGGGGAAAGAAAATGAAGGTATTAGTCCCCTGCATGACCACAGTGGTGACATGACCTATTGTTAGGAGGACACTGCCAACACAAATGTGTGTACAGGCCTCTAACAAAGTGCCACGAGGACTATAGGTCTTGCAGTGATCTGCGCAGCATAAAAAGTCATCAGGGTAGGGGAAAACAAAATAAAACAAACAAAAAAATGCAGTGAATGAATAAGAACTGCAGCAATATATAGCAAAGCTTGAAATGAGAGATATAATTTTAAGGTTTTCTCCTCAGCTGACGTAAATTAGTTCAGCTCCCGTGTGGCACATTAGGAACTGCTCGTGCCAGCAGGGCAGCTGCTGCTCGGTGATGTTCTGGTATTTGCTGCTGTTCTCATTCCAGAATGGATTTTCAAATGTATGCGTCTCTCCCAGCAGATAGCCTGATCGTGGGCTGAGCAACAACATGGGGTTGCTGAGTGACAGCTACACCAGTGCCATTTATGTTAGTGAGCTGCATTCACAGAAAAATAAATAAATATATATATATTAAAAAAAAAAACACACACACACAAAAACACAAACATCTAAATGAGGTATGTTCTTTGTTACTCCTGGAGGCAAGGTCTGACAGCTGTCTCATTAGGGTGAGATTTAAAAGTTGTTGTTTGGACAATCAAGGAGAAATACAATTCTTCTCAGCCTTTTTTTATGCATAGTTTATTGGCATAGCACCTGAGGGAAGATTTACAGAAACTGGACTTTTGTATAGGGTCTTCTAAGGAATAGGAATACTTATCAATATTCATATATTGATATAAATAATATATATTATATTCAATTATATATTTTATAAATATTCTATATAATTACATAGAATACCCCTCTTCAACCCAAAATGGCTATACTTTTGTGTCTATAGCCATTTCTATATTATTTATCACAACAGGTTACTTTGACAGATGACTTGTCTAGCTCCTACATAGTAAGGACTTCAGCCATAGACACCATGAGGTAGGGAAGGAAGGAGGAGAGAGGATTAAAAATGCAGAAAAACAAAGTCCTACATTAAACAGACACCTGATCTTCACTTGATTTTCCAGGTTTCAATGCACTTCTGACTTCCTTTTAGCCAGTGCAGGTGTAAGCAAATATTTTCAATACCTAATATCATCTGTCTGAATTCAGTCCAACTTTGCCTTGCAGTAAAATTAAATGAGAATTAAAACTTAGACTGAAACCCACACTTCCCTTCCTGACTGTGAAGTTAGGTGAACACAAATAACCCAGTACATTGATATAAAATGGGTCTGCCAATGGATGACACCTTTTTAACAAAAATATCAAACTCATACCTGAGGAGACAATTTCCTTCGGTGTGAGGACAGTCAGATATGAGATGTTCACCAGTAAATAAAACACAATTACTGCAGGAACAGCAGTCATCACAGTTAAGGGGATATTTCTGCTAGGGTTTTTCATCTCTTCTAAAAAATACAAATAAAGAAGAAAAAAAAAACAAAACTAATAAAGCAAGCAACTTCTAGGTTGGAGCTCCAACACTAACCATGACTCCTAAACTACACTGTTTGTGAGCTCCTGCAGTGCTTTTCAAATAGTTTATCATCAAAGAAGCCTAAATAAAATATTTTTAACCTTTAAATTTTTCTTAAACTATCAAGTATCTTGGAAAAAAGGGAGCAATAGACTCTTGACAGAATGATAAAAAATGTCAAAAGGACTGTTAAATTTTGTCTGATTTGGATAAACAGATATATGACTGTACTTCAGAATATCAATTTGTTAAGAAAATTTCAAGTAGCCATATTTTTAAATAAGAAGATTGAATGTGAGACTGTAAAGTCAGTTATTTATTCTTTCATCATTTCATGAGTCCTGATGCAAAATTTTTTGAGTGTATTTTCCTACCCAAAACATTTCTTTGCTCTTACATCAGTATATACAGAAAATATAACAGGAAAGACTGAAGGTATTGACAGAAGAGCAGTAATGCAGTGGCTTTAAAACAGGGCCATTTCCAGCTGGATTCTGCTGTAATTATGATTTCCACGGCCAATCTGGTGGAGAAAAATAGTTTAGTGCTAAGCCTGGTATCTTAGCTTAAAACTACTCTTATCTACGTAAGGAAAAGCTCCAAATTTGATATCTGAACAACCGCGGTGCTGCCACACATTCCTAACTGAGATAATCCCAGAAAAGATGGAGTTGATTTCCAGAACCCTAATAACTCATCCTTACCTTAGTGAAAGAGGCTTGGGAAAAAAAAAAAAAAAAAAAAAAAAAAAAAAAAAAAAAAAAAAAAGGTTTATTTCTTCTCTTTCACTCCTTCACCCCTTCTCTTCCTTACCTGTTCCTACTTCCCTCAGCATTACAAAAGACTTCCTGAGCTTTATGAAAAGGTAACTCACCAAGCAAAAAGTCAAATTAGAGTACAATTTACACAAACTCTGCATAGAAGGGAGAATATTTTTTCTCCCCCAAATACTATCTCAGCCTCCTGCCCATATCATCAGCTTTGACCCTGCCTCATTCCAGGATGCAGTGCACAGACCAGAGGGATTGATTGAGAACAACAGGGAAATGCAGATACAGTCTATTGGAGATAAGTTTGGGATTTATTTAAAATGGAGGGAATGCACTTGATAGTTTTGAGCACAGACGGGGACAATCACCCAAATTGCCATTTTGAATTTATCTTTCTACTTGTTTTGTTGCTAGTAATAGTTCTGCCATCCAGCTGGCACCTGATTCTTTAGCAGAAGCTCACAGGAATTAAAGTTATTGCTGAAGAACAGGAAATTCAGTTTAGCAGAGGACAAATGCATAGCTGCATCTGTCTAAACAGCTGTACTGCCTAGTATATTGTATTTATTATTAGTGTATTATATTTATTACTACTGGTAACTGCTCATAAAATAGGACTTATATGAAATATTCTGTTTTTTATTGGTCTTACAAAGCTAAATGCTTGCCTTTAAGGCAATCTTAAGATTTCAAAGTGCTATTTTCTGATTTTTATTACCTTTTTTATTACAGCATATTCTTGATGCAGAAATTACTGGATTGTAATAAAAACTGTCATTTTTTAAACATTAACCCAATTTTCACACTGTTCTCACCATTGAACTTTGTGTTACACGTTTCACACATTGGGTCTATTTAATGTTTTACATGTCGTAGAGGTCAATGGATGAATAGGGTTAAAGATATAACAACTCCATCCATTTGCTTACAACTAAATTCTGTAAATCTGGTGATACTATAGCATGTTATTCATTTAACTCATTGTGAAGTGCATAACATCATGAGCAGCTTTCATGAAAAACTGCTCTGTTTGTTACTGCTACATATTAACAGATATAGAAGGTAAATGAAAAGTTATATGAAAGGATTTATACTGTTTTCCTTACATTCTTTTCACCTTCTGTGCAAAACTGTATTTTTACAAGGAACTATCGCAGATGGGCTATCCTACATACCCCTTAAAGCTGCTGTATTTTAATACAATTTAATATTAATTTGTCCATGTACAAATCAACTGGACAATCTGAGAGAAGGTATAGATGTTTAGTTACGTGTTAGTTGATCATTGGTTGATCCTTAGTGCACAAATAGATTGCCACTATGTAAGCCACTAATATAAGCATCATTTTCTAAAAATGCACTGACACCAAGAAACTCAAGATTTATTTTTTTAAAGTATGAAAGATTCTATTGACATATAAGATTTTAAATAAACCTCCTAAATTTCTCTTGTAGTCATTTTTAAATGTCAGTTTGATTCTGGGAACTGTACAAGAAGCAAAGAACTTCCATACAGAAGAATGCCTTTTACCAGCCCCATCAAATGCAGGACTGGTGGATAGTTTGCACTGTAAAATGTGTATCTTTACAGACCCTCTTGCCTTGAAGAAGATGCAAATTCTTCTAACATGAGCTGAGAAGCATTAAAAATTGCTACTGCAGAATGAATTCTAAAGAAAAAGTGATATACCTGCCATGTAGTTGAGGGACCACCAACCACCGTATGCATACAGTCCTTGGAAAAAGGCTTCAGCGATCTGTGACACGTTGGGCATCTCTGAGCTGAACATGTCCTCAAACCTGGACAGGGTCTCCTTTCTCCCGCCAGCGAGGAGAACTATGCCACTGACAGCAATTACAGACAACGCCATCATCTTCAGCAGGGTGAAAACCGTCTGCACCCAGGCAGCCATTTTAACGCTGCGGCCATTCAGGATCCCCAGGGACCAGAGGACGGCCAAGGCCAAGCATTTCTTCAGCACTTCTGGTGCAGGGCAAACGCCGTAGAAGGGCTGGGTGGCATATTCAGCAAACAGCAAGGCTCGAGCAGCGTTTGATGCTGGCTTGGTGAACACCGACGTCCAGATGAACACGAAGGCAGGCAAGGATCCAAGACCTCTTTTAATGTGGCTGTATTCCCCCCCGGAAAATGGCAGAGCGGTGCCCAGCTCTGCGTAGCAGAGGGAACCCATCAGAGAAACCAGTCCAGAAGCAGTCCAGATCACTAGTGCAACACCGACATTAAGCAGGGAATGCTTTAACACCCCTGTGGGAGACACAAAGATGCCTGCCCCTACTATTGATCCTATAATAAAACTTACCCCATCAAAATAACCTATATTTCTTTTGAGTTGCATCTTGGTATTTCCTTTTCTTTTCACCACTTTGGCATCATCGCTCTTTCCTTTTCCCATTTTTTTTCTTATTTTTCACAGCAGATTCTATGACTTGAGAGGCTTGATTATATGTATTTTCCTTTCACTTTGCTGTTAACTCATTGTCATGGCCCTACTTGACAGTGAAATGTTATGGGAAGCCTGGCTTAATCATTCAGAAAGGAGAGCATACTTTGGGTTTGGATGTCTTGTGTGTGAAGATGATTAACCAGATGCTTAAAGGAATGCTGGCAAATCATGGACATGTTGGTTTAATATGTACTTCAGAAATTATTCAGGTCCGGGGATAGTTTTTAGGAAATTGGCATAACAAATAATACTCAGGAGATGCTTTTCATTTCTCTGCTGATTTTCATCAAAGGATTTCCATATTATTTACATGTCTTCAGAGACAACTGTGTGAGGTGGGGAAATGTCACCTCTGCATTAGACCTAGGGAAAGGGGAATGACATGGCAGCATGAAGCAAAAAATCAGCCCTCTTTATGCTATGGACATTGATGCAGACATGAGTTGAACAGGCAGGTATATTTTCCTACAGTCAGTATATAAAAAGAACAGTGATCAGTGGTGAATACCAGTATGTTTTGCCAAACCCCTATCAGTCACAGCGTATACCGAAGCTTGTTTATACTTCACTTATTAAACACTGCTCTAGAAAAAGCATTATCAGTTTATTCCTAGTTTTTCTAGAGTATTCATTATAGTACTATGCAAGAACTTCATAAGCAGTCACTAATCTTCAAGCACTACTGCAAAGGTGGGGGGCCATGTTTTAACTTCCATAGTATATATATGGGCTGTGGAACAAATTCCCACTAGTTTGGTGTGTGCCTTTCAAGCTGTGGCCACTGATTTTTCTGAAAATTTCTGCTTAGAAATGCATTTTTCTATACATTTCTTCAGCATATTTTATGTTCATACTATGGAGAAGGAGCTTCTCTATGACTGGATGTGGGTAGACCATTGTCATAGATATTTCCCCAAGAAAAACATATTTATTCTTTTCAGAAGATGTAGAGAAAAATAGGAAGAAAGAAGGATACTGAGAAATAAGTTCAGCGCATACCTTTAGGGCTGTTAAGGAGCAGTACCAAAACTACAAGCTGCAAAGGTCTTACTTTTTGCCAGTCAAGTTGCAGAATTATTTTCTCCAAATTGTCAAAGCTTAGTAACACAGTGAACAAAGCATGGCTTTGACATGTCCCATCTTGAAAGAGACAATGGTTCAGATTGGTCCTGAACAGATGGACTTTCAGTCACATATAAAAAAAATGTTTCTGAAAGATTAGGTTTATTTAATATTCTATCATATACAAGATCTTTAGCTAAAACAGACATGGGAATATGACGAATATGACACAAGATCTAGAGGATATTCATGCCCTTCTGGAGTGGCAGCTAACAGCTATGCTGGGTATCTAAAGTGGCACTAGCCACCTGCCACCTAGGCAACTAAATGCCACCTTGGTAAGCAACACTGAAAAGCTTCGTTAAAGTGCGCGTCCATCATCACAAAGAAACATAGAATAGTCAGTGACAGAATAAACAGGTTCAGAATAGCACTTAAACAAGACAATTCTTCCATCTTCTGCAAATCACTGCACCACCCATTATATTTTCACCTTTGAAAAAAAGTCATCATACAGACTACAAAAATTCTAGTTAGAAATTTTTTTGTATATTTTAAATTTTATTTATTCAATTTATAAATTGCAACGTATATTTAAGTTCATATATGCATTTACCATGTGCTATGAATAATTCATAATAATTCAAAGTATTTATTCATCACTATTCAGGAACTGGAAATTAAGTGTGAAAAATGTTCTAAAAGGCTAAAATATATAAATTTCTACAACTGTTTTATTTCAGTGCCTTTTCTGATCTTCCTTCTCAGTGAATGCATACACATTTTTTAATTCCCAGTAATCTTCAAACTCTTTATTTTGTGGGTGATGCCACATACAGCTGGATTTAGATTACTATTCTAAAAACAAATATATAAATACATTAAATAGCAGCTTAAAGTACAGATGCAACTGTTACACTGTTCGTGCTAAAGTATGTTAATTTCTGGTATAATAGAGGTATTTCCAAAATCTCCCCAAGAAGCAGATTAATAAGGATTTTTTACTTCTTACAAAGCTGACTGATTTCAGAAAACCCCACTGAGATTATTACTTTCTTGTGTGTGCTTTCTGTCTATCTCAGATAAATGTTTCTAGACTTTCAGTGGAATGCTTTTGAGATTTATGCAAAGTACGTTTTTCATTTTCGTGTTTTGTTGCCAGAATAGAAGGTAAGTAAGAACAGAGATAATAAGAACATTCCTACAAATCCAACAAAATCTGAAGTTCTGGAAACAGTATATTCATGTGAGCATTACCAGGGAAGAATTCACTGAAACACAGCTGGTTATACAACAACAGATAGTCTTCAGCCAAACTGCTTTTTTCCTCTTTTTTTTTTTTTTCCTTTTTTTTTTTTTACACTGCTATAACAGGCCAGAGTCTTATGAAGCACATCATAAATATTCACTTTCAAGGTTTTCTGTAACATGTCTAACATCTCCCTCTGGCTGAGAGGATAAATTGCCCCTATATATATGATTATTTCAAGGTCTCATGTCAGTGTCTGCTGCTTCACACACATCTATGTATTAGATACCTGGTCACACTCACTTTGGAGACATACTGAGACTCAACTGCTGAATATAAGGCAAAGATAAATTATTAAAATTACCTAGACGTGTTTGTAAGACAAGACTGAGATTCCCCTGACACTTGGAGCAGGCTGAAAGGTTATATCATCATCAAAATAAAATGCCTTAGTACCACAATTTTTATACTCAGCGGAGAACAACCACATTTCTTGTGAGTGCCAACTACTGAGTTCTCTTTGACGGTAAAATAAGGTCAAGAGAGTGCTATAAAACACTTAAGATTGATCCTAAAACTTCAACTGTTCATTTCTACTTCTCCTAGCACTGAGGTTTCCCTTTTAATTTTCTGACTTTCCAAATCCCTTTAGCCTTCAATGTCAAGGTTTTCACTGTCATGAATGTCAGTGCTTATCATGACTGATCTCTTTTAATCACTGTAGGTTCTGCAGATTTAAGAAAGAAGCCTATACCAAAAAGCAATGGAAGAACATTTTGGCTGCCTGGACTGGATATGCATTATCTCCTAATTGTAATTAACTGAATTTCAATGTACTTCAATAAGGAGTCCTGAATGTTTTTGCAATAATTTTCTGTGTGTACTCCCTAAGTCTTTCTTATGATCCACTCACAGATTAGATGGACAAGAAAGAAGACTATCTGTCTAAACAACAAAAGATTTTAAAATATTTATTTAGCTCCTTTTTAATTAATTTCTCAGCACTTCCAGCATTGTATTGACTTAGATCTGCATCATCCAAAATCCTTTAAGGGAGAAGATGGAGCAAAAATTAGAAGCCAATTTGTCTTGCAAACTTTCAATAAATATTCTGTGTTTTCTCTGAAGAAGTTTGCTACTGCTGACATTGACAGACCAAGGATAAAGAAGCAAAAGAACAAAGCAAAACATGAAGAGAGTTTCTAGGGAAAATAAATAAATAAATAAACATAATTAATTTTTCTTGGCATATGTCAACAAAGGACATGTCATGTTTAATATGATTGACAAAAATATATATTCTTCCTTCTTTTCCACTCTTCTTTAGCTCACCTTTTGTGGGAAACGTCATTTTAAAGTAGTTTTCTTTATCTTGCCTTCTGGAAGGAGCTCAACAGCTATCCAAGCAAGTCATATTAGATAGAAGCCAGTTGACCAGTGCTTCACAGGACCTCATGATGTATTCACAAACTGAGTTTGAGTACTGTGTGCAGTTTTGGGTGCCACAATATAAGAAAGATAAAAACTGTTATAGAGTGTCCAAAGGAAGGCAATGAAGATGGTGAGGTGTCTAGAGGGCAAGACACATGAGGAGCAGCTGAGGTCCCTTTGTTTGTTCAGCCCAGAGCAGAGCAGGCTGAGGGGAGGCCTCATGGCGGCCTGCAGCTCCCTCACGAGGGGAGCGGAGGGGCAGGCACTGAGATCTGCTCTCTGGGGTCAGCGACAGGACCCGAGGGAACAGCATGGAGCTGGGACAGGGGAGGGTCAGGCTGGGGGTTAGGGAAAGGTTCTGCACCCAGAGGGTGTTTGGGCACTGGGACAGGCTGCCCAGGGAGGTGGTCACTGCACCGAGCCTTCTGGAGTTCAAGTGTTTGGACAATGCCCTCAAACATGTGATTTGTTTCTATTTATTTATTTATTTATTTCTCTTGGGTAGCCCTTTGGGGACCCAGGAGTTGGACTTGATGATCCTTGCGGATCTCTTCCAACCCAGGTATTTTATGATTCTACGACTTTATGACTGTTTTCTTTAGAAAATGGGATTGCACCTTCAGGCGCATAACAATCTACTGCCTTAGCAAGATTATTTTTTCCTGCTATCTATCAAAACTTTTATATATCTGCCTTTTACTGAAAGATTTATGAATCTGTTTGTTTTACTGACATACATATTATTCCACTTTTGCTACTAATTAAGAAAGAAACTCCACATAACAGTTGGTTAATGACAAATCAAAAAACATAGGAAAAGCCACTTTTTTGTCACATGCTACCATGTTTGTTCTCCCATCTAATACAAATGTTCATATTAACCACGAAGTGTATTTCTCTAAAGGTTTTCCACAGTTTGTCAAAATATCAATATGTAGGTGTTTGCCTACTATAAACACTCTCTACTGGGTTCTAAAGTGTAAAGAAAAGTACAGTGTGTTTTTGTGCAGCAACAGGTATTCGTAATTACTGGCTGGTAAGTATGGCCAAGAACAGCAATTAACTACTCCTATGCAGCCATTCAAAAATCAAGTGTCTAAACTTTCTTAGGCTTCTCCCATAATATATAGTGAGAGATGAGAAAAGAGTCATCCCAGGAACAAACAGCTGCATGAATTGCCCACTGGAAGTAATTCTCCTTCTGCTTTTTGACAGTTAGATAAATCTGTCCCCCTTTATGGGGGACAGGTTTGCATTTTCTACATCAAATACTGTGTGTTGCAACGTAAGTTTATAAACTGATGCTACAGTGCCCTTTAGAATAAAAACATCCATGAATAAATGTCAGTGTAGTATTGTAAACAGTCATTAAAAACCATGTCCCAGCAGTGGCCACCACCCAGGCCTGCCTGAGTGGTGAGCTTTGAGCCACCACTGTAGTAAACTCTTAATACTGTATCAGTCCTATAAATAAATAAATAAATAAAATAAATAGTAATTGAAGTGCCAGAACACCTCCCTGAAGAGAATTCAGTGCTCTCCAATTTATAAGCTCAGTCCAGCACACAGCTACACAAATACATAATATGATGGGTGAATATGATGGATGAATTGGCTGACGGGTCTGGCTCAAAGGGTCACAATAAATGGGATTACATCAGGATGGAGGCCAGTCACAAGTGGGGTTCCACAAGGCTCTGTTTTAGAGCCATTCTTCCTCTATGTTTTCATACATGGCCTGGTTGCAGGATGCAAATGCATATTAAGTAAATTTGCAGATTATACTAAATTACGAGAAGCTGTTAAATCCTTTAAGAGCAGAAAGGACTTGCAGAAAGATCTTAAATTAGAGGGCTGGGCAATCACCAACTGTATGAAATTTAACAAGAGCAAGTGCTAGATTCTGCACCAGGGTGGGGTAAACATGGATATACGTACAGCCTGGGGGATGAGGGGCTGGAGAGTAGACACATGTAAAGAGATTTGGGGGTTCTGTTTGATGACAAGTTGAATAAGAGCCAAGTTTGCCCTGGCAGCCAGAGGGGCCAACCCTACCCTGGGGTGCCTCAGGCCCATCACCCCCAGCCATCGAGGGAAAGGATTGTCCCGCTCCGCTCTGCACTGATGAAGCGTCACCTCAAGCACTGTGTGCAGTTTGCCACAATATTGTGGCTTAAACCTGTTAAAGAGCATCCAGAGAAGGGGAACCAAGAAGGGAAGAGGTTTAGAGGGGAAGACATATGAGGAGTGGTTAAAGTCACTTGGTTTGTCCAGCTTAGAGAAGGCAGAAGTGTGACCTCATCATTGTCACTAAGCACTGGAACCGGCTCTACAGGGCAGTGGTCACAGTACCCACCCTGTTGGAGTTCAAGAAGCATTTGGACAATGCTCTTAAACACATGGTCTGATTTTTTAGGTGGCCCTGTGTGGAGCCAGGAGATGGACTCAATGACCCCTGTATGGTACCTTCAATCTCCAGATACTCCACAATTGCATGAATATATGATACTCGTGTCTGGGCACTCCTGGTCTGCAGGAAGGTCTCTTCTCATTACATGTCACCAACCCCAAACCCAGCTGCGTTGGGTGTAAATGGCAGGGTTTTGGTAACAAGGGAGGTTGTGGAGGTGGTTTCTGTGTGTGCCATGGTCACCTCCAAAAGACCCACTACAAGACACAGCTGAGCCTGGCAGTGAAACTGGTGGCACCTCTGGCAAAATGCACTTAAGAAAGGGCAGAAAACACTGCACAGGCAGAAGAAAAGGGAACAAAAAGTGTAAGAAACAGCAGTGAGAGCACCAAGGTAATTGAAGAAACAGTGGAGGAAGTGCTCTAGTGGCAGAGCAAAGATTTCCCTGCATCCTGTGGAGAGGCCCATGGTGGAGGAGGTAAAAGCATGAGAGCAGCAGCGAGATGCTGTTAGTGACTGCAGCCATCCCTTCCCCATTTACTCACAGGGACTGAGGAGGGCTGGGAGGGCAGCTGGCTATGAGGAAAAGGGCTGGGGGGAAGGAGATGGCAGATGAATGTATCTTTTTTTGTTTGTCCTGGTTTTGGCTAGGATTGAGTTAATTTTCCTCCTAGTAGCTGGTAGGGTGCTATGTTTTGGATTAGGATGAGAAGAGTGCGGATAACACACTGATGTTTTAATTGTTGCAGAGCAGTGCTTACACTAAGCCAAGGACTTTTTGGCTTCTCACACTGTCCTGACAGTGAGCAGGCTAGGGGTGCAGCAGGAGCTGGGAGGGGACAGACCCAGGACAGCTGACCCAAAATGGCCAAAGGGATATTCCATACCATGTGGGATCATATTGAACAATTCATATGGGGGGGCTGGCTGGGGCGGGGGGACCAGCTACTCGGGGAGAGGCTTGGCATCAGTCAGCAGATGATGAGCAATTGCATTGTGCATCACTTGTTTTGTACACATTATTACATTTTTATTAATTTTATTTTTGTTATTATCCTTTCTTTTCTGTCCCCATAAACTGTCCTTATCTCAACCCACAGGCTTTCACTTTTTTCCACAATTCCCCTATCCCAAAAAGGCAGGGGAGAGTGTGAGCGAACGGCTGTGTGGTGCTTAGCTGCCCCCCAGGTTAAACCACAACATTGCTTTTCACTTGTTCACTTGTTGACTTTTTTCTTTTTCATTGTTTAGATGACCTTGAAGGTCTCTCCCAACCTAGACGTTTCTAAGCTTCTAAGGGCAACCGCGTCAATGGCGGCCCCACAACGGGCAAGCCGCGGCGTCACCTACCGCAGTGCGCATGCTCCGAGCTGCCCCCTCCCCCTCTCCTTCCCCCTCCCACAGGACCCTTTCTCGCTATGCGCCGTGCCCATGGCAACGGGCGGGGCGTCGCTTTGCGGCAGGGCTGTCGTAACGGCGCCGTGAGGAGCGGAGGGAAGTTCGAAGCGGGATGGCGGCGGAGCGGGGCGGCCCCGGGCAGCCCGGCCTCGCGGAGGGCGGCGGGCAGAGGTGAGGGGGGCGCCCTGAGGGGGGGTAGCGGGCCCTGAGGGGCGAGGGGAAGCAGTGGCCGTGCCCGGCTTGACGGCGGGTGCCTTTCCCCGCAGCCTCCTGGACGTCGCCCGGGGCTCGGAGCCGCAGACGCTGGACGCCAGCCGCCGCCGCATCGCCAGGATCGAGGGGCTCGGCCGCCTGCGGGGCCTGCAGCACCTGGACCTGTCCGCGAACCGCATCCGCCGCATCGAGGGGCTGAGCGCCCTGGGGAGCCTGCGCACCCTGAATCTGTCCGGCAACCTGATAACGAAAGTGGAGGGTCGGCAGTGTTTGTTTCAGTCCGTTTGGCAGCGTAGGAAGCTTTTATAAGAGCTGTGGTAAAGCTTTCTTCTGGGCAGTATGCCTCTACTGAGGCTCTGCTGAGTTAATACAAACTGCTAGCCCTGTTGTGTAAACTATAAAATATGTGTGTGCTGTCTGTAAACATCATAGAAAGATGCCTTTGAATGGAAGAAAAAACTGTCTCTTTTTCCTTTATATTATGATCACAGTTTATTGCTATAATTTGTAGCAATGATTTTTTAAAAGACTGACTTACTCTGCAAGTCTTGACTCGACAAAGCAGAGCATTTTACTGGAAATCTGACTTTCTCTTTTTCCCTCACTTTGTTTAGGACTGGAAAAGCTCTTTAATTTAACTGCACTGAATTTGTCATATAATCATATACACGATCTCTCTGGTAAGTAGCCTGGGCATGTGCATCACTTCAATTAAAAAAGACCAGGTGGATTTGCAGAGGTTTCTAGTAGTTCAGCCAATTGACTAAATAATGCTGCTAAAGGTGGCAGCTTTAAATTTTCTTCTTTCCTGGCTTGTGCATGAACTCGAATTAGTTCTAATGTGTTTGGCAAGGCTGACCTTCATGTCTGTAAACTTGACCATAGCAGTTTATAGGTACTTCTGTTTAGCTGCATAGGAACAGGGGTAAAAAAAAAAAAGTCTGCCTGCAACATCTGGTGTTGCTGAACAGTGGGTTTACAAATTGTAACTGCTCAGAGCACCTGTAAAATTCCCATCAAGAACTGTGAAGCATGAAGATTTTTATTTTTAACAATGTGCAATGGTTTACAAAAAGAGACAGGCTATATTTTTCTCACTTGTATGATCTATAGTAGTCTGGACTGAGTAAATCTGGAAGCCCAGTAACTGTAGCTACTAATTTGATGAACAAATGTTTTGATTTTATGTTCTTTACTTGAATTAAAAGTATTGTAAGTAAAATGGGTGAAGAAAGCAGAGTTTTCTCCTTTCGCAGAGAACAGAATTCTACTTCTTTACTGTGCTAGAGAAATAAAACTTAAAGAGATATTAGTAATTGTCATATGTATAATGTATGAATTTTGCCAAATCTGTGTCATGGTTTTGTACTGTGTCAGTGTATTGAACTCCCTGTTCTGTTCACAGCAATGTACAGTAAACATTTCAAACTTATTTCCAAAGTGAAAAATCCAATGCTTCTGGAAGATGCTTCCAAAAGATTCCCATCTTCCCTTCTTATAGGACAAAAATACAACTTTGGGTATGATGGGGAAATTCTAAATCTTTTTTGTTGAAATGGTCAGTCATTGTTTCTATCTAAGATATTAAGCTGTAGAACGAAGGGAGTTTGTAGTAGAAATTGAAGGGTGTTTGTAACAACTTTTGTTAATGAGCTAAGTTATGAAAAGGAACTTTGAGCAACATGTTTATTTTATCAAAATTTATTTTATCAAACGTTGATACATTGTTTCCAATTATGATATACTGTTTACTGAATATTTTTCAACAAGATGTAATTTGGTCTAATCCCTGTAGTCTAGAGTCATAGCAGGAATCCTTTTTTTTTTCTTAAACTTATAGGATTCCAGTGCCTTCACGGAACCAGTTATAAGCTTAGCTGTATTGATCTTCACAGCAACTGCATAAACGATATTAATCATTTACTTCACTGCTTAAAGGGGCTGCACTGTTTGACCAATCTGACACTGGAAAAAAATGGAAAGACCAATCCAGTTTGTCAGACAGCAGGTATGGATCTCACGTCAGGTAGATGATTTGTAGTAGATAATTACTAACTTTATTGGTCAGTAATTTCCTTTAAACTGTTGACCAGGTTCTGAAGCTTGCAAATTCATTTGTAAGCTGGCCAGTCTGTCAAAATAAATTTCTGTTAAATGAAGTTCTGTCAAAATGAATTTGTTTCCCATAGAGCAGTCTTTTATTTTCTTAAAGTATATTCTCAAAGTTGTAAATCTTGTACGCGTTGATAAGGTTCAACTACATGATTAAGGCACATAAAGTGCCTTAAGGTTAACCCTTACTTTAGGTTAAGGCAGGAGGTGGACAAAAAGCAAATTGCAGCAAGAGGAAGATGAGATATAAGCACTATTAACCTTTCCTCCTTTTCCCACAGCATCGGTAAGCAGTGACAGGCAGATTGTAAGACACTGCATGTAAGTTGTTAATAGAAGTGGCTTTCTCATTTACTGAAAAATGACAGTTAGGGGTAGTCCTTTCAGAACTTGCTTTTCATTACATTTGTGTATCATTGTATTTGCACCAGTTGTTCTGGTGCAGTAGGTCTATATGAAAAAGTTGTCTTTGCAACTGCCGGTAGTGGTGGGGAAATCTCAGTGTAGACCAGGGCTGTGCAGGCGCCTTCCCAGTTCTGTTGTTTTTTTTTAATGTTTTCTGTTGAAAGCCTTCATGAGTAGGGGATTGGTGAGACACATGTAGATAACTCACTACTTTTGCAATGATGACAAGGTACCTAAAATACACTACAAATCCTTTTTTCACCCCCTTTTTTTTTTTTTTTTTTTTTTTGAGATTAATTTCAATCCAGTCTTTTCCTTAAGGTTACAGAGAAACTCTTCTTCAGACTTTGCCCCAGCTGATGGTTCTAGATGGAATAAGTGTTTATGGTGAACCAGTCGACCTGGAAGAAGGAAATTTGAACAATTTGCAATGTTTAGAAGACATTTTGGACTGTTTGGTTTCACCTGGGTCCCCTTCATCCAAACATCAGGTGCCATAGTTTGTGTGTACTGAATTTAAAATTTATAGATTTTATTATATATTTTTTTTATACTGCATGCAACTCATTAATGTTACAGGGGTTGTCTTTTCTTTTGACAGAATGATGTTGTGTTACCAGTGGTGACACCACATATCGACCAGGCATTAGCATATTTTCGTCAGCGTACAAAAGTACCAGCACAGAGTTCTGTCAGCTCCTCTACAGAGCTTGTTTCATCTTCAGAACCAGAGAAGGCCATACTTGATAAAATACAGAGTGAGATGAGGATTAAAAAAATAGAAGATCAGATTTCAGAAATACTGCAGAAGGTGATTTTTTTCTATGATTGCACAGAAAGTTTTGTTCATAAAATGAGATGTACTTTATTATACTGCAAAAGTTCACCATGATAGACATGATTTATACTGGTTATGTGTGTGCTGACTTCATAATAACATGTATCTAGTAATGTTGAAAAACTGAGAGTAAGTTTAAAAAAAAAAAAAAACACAACACTTCAAAGCTGGAAATTGAACGTTGAATTATGGAAAATTTTGTACTGACTAAAAACTAGTATATGTGATTGGAAGAACTATCTGATCATAATATATTACATAGAATACAGAAAACAATTTTCTGTTTTTTTCCCCACTCCAAAGTTATAGTTACACTATATGTAACTGAACTTGAGTGAAATATGAAATGTAGCAAAACAGCTGCATTATAGATTTTGTAGAAGTTTATTTTGCTAAGTAATAGGTCAAGTTGGTCTGATATGTTTGTCGGGTTTATTTTCATGTACTTTGATAACAGTTTATGCTGTGCCTTGCAAACATGTAATTACTTTTTTTGTACTGTGTTTTACATTTTGCACCAAGCTTCTGTGCCTAATCATTTTTTAAGAAACTTCAGGCATTTCAAAAAGATACACTTACATATTGCAAGCATGCAGTTCTGTTGGGTTTGTTATATGTAAATTATTGAATTGTTTTAGCAAGGAGGGAAGGGGTAGTTTAGAAGCAATTATCTACTTAATGAAAATTATTTTGTGTTAGCTTTCCAAAAACAACATCTAGAAAAGTGTTAGAATTTAGTTAATTAGACATTGTAAAACGTACAAATAAAAACTCGATTTGTTCTTAGGTATCTGAAGCCTCAAGAAGGGAAGCCCCTCCAAATGTTGTTAAACCTAAAAGAGACACAGATCCAACTTCTGAGAGCGATCATGAGAGTGGGAAAGAGAGCAATAAAAAGGTTGTGAAAAGAAGCAAGATCCCTACTTACCGTAGAACTACCTTATCTACTAGATGTCATTCAAATCATCCTAAAAGCAAGGTAACTAACAGGTATGTCCACGTTTGCCCTATAAAGGAAGAAATAATTAAGCTGAATGTTGTCAGGGAGAATGTAGTTTGTCCTGAAATATTTTATGAAAGTGGTAGGTTGAATAAACTAGTTTCCTGTTAATAATGCCCTAAAAATCATTAGCTACTGAGGCTTTACAACAAATTTATTGATTAGGAAAACAATTGTGTCAAATTTCTGAAGTTTATTCTTGGGAGTTGCGGAAAGAAAATGAAATATTTGTTAGCTGGCCCAGCTGATAGATGTCCAAGCCCCTTTTTTTCTTAGTCTGACTGTTTATATAAACTCTTGCATCCTTATTTTTCAGTATTAGTCTTTTATGTGCCTTGTATTTTGAAACGGTAACACATCTTTGTACTTGTATAGAAATGATGCCTACGTGTTATTTAATTTTTTTAAATTCGTTCTTCACTCAGTCAGTCATTTCCCTATATGAGCATTTCATGTGAGTCTTTAGGTAAAAAGGAAATTGAACTGAGAATTCAGAAAAACTTTTTCATCTATATTTTATCTTTTTAAATTATAGCGACGGAATTTCATTATGAAAATGCATCACTGCTTGAGTTTTTTAAAAAAATCATGATGTCATAACAGTCATAAAAAATACAACTGTCCAATTTTTGTGCTGACACTGAGGACATTATAGTAATTTGATTATATAGTGTATATCAGAAGTGAGCAACAGAAGATGATATAAATTGGACTACATTAGTTAGCTGCTCTGCTTCTTCAAAAACTCTTTCCTATCTATCTGATCATAAGATATATTTCCAATAGCACCTACCAGTACTGCATATTTTTACAACTGAAGATTTGAGTTTAGCTGCTTGCTTCATGACATGCTTATAAATTATTTTCTAGGTGGCTTTGAACTCTTGTTCAACTTCTATACTTTCACAGTTAACGTATCTGAATCCCTTGCACTTTTTATGATGGTGTTTGAAGAGATGTTTAGACTCTCCATGTTAAGTATATCTTGATCCCATGCCATTATAGGGAAGAGAGGAGTTCCTCAAAGTGTCCTCATTCCCATCAGAGAGATTCTAACCTCAATTCATCATCGGATGCTCCAGATTTGGAAGTAGTGGGAAGAAGAGCTGAAATACTAACTGGAAGACAGAGCAATTTAGAAAAAGTGGATGAAATGAATTCAAATGCCACAGAGGAATCCACATACAGAGTATGTTTTGCATCGTTTCAAGTATGAGTGTGTCTTTTCTGGAAGTCAAATGTATGTCTCCTGGTGGAACTCTAAAATTGGAGGTGACAAAAATAATTACATGTAGATAGTTATTAAAAAATGGTAAAAATAGTGAAGTTCTTTATAGTGTCAACTGTAAGATAATTTGTTTGATTTTACTTGGGGAGGAAGGGGGGTAAATCACTTGAACTTTTCTCTGGATTCAAGAAAGACCAAGTAACCTTGTTGTACAATTGTGAATATTGTTCAGCTTTTTTGGCTACACTTGAGTATTTCCAAATAAGTTGATGCTTACCACATTCTTGCTAAGGCGCTGATTCAGGAACTGGATCAGGAGAAAGAGAGGAGGTGGAAAGCAGAACAAGCAGAGAAAAAGTTAACAGAGCATGTCAAAGAACTACAGAAACATGCAAAAGAAGAAAAGAATATTCAGAGTATGGCTGTATATACTACAGAGAGGTAGGGAAATTAAGTGCTGTAGTATATGCGTTTTCTTCTTTAATTGAGTTTATAGGCTCAAGAAATGATAAAAGGTTTAAAAAACTATACTTGAAAAATGATGTGTCATGAAGTTCTGTTCAAACATCTGTGTTGCCTAATGAAATTCCTTTCTGCAGCTCTGCTATAAATCCAGTATGTGGCAAGACCTGATGGGTTGTCAATGCTTGCTCAAGAAGAAAGAGGGAAACGAGAAATTTCTGTCAGTGCTTAGTGCCCAAGTCTTCCTCTTTGTATCTCAGAATTGTAACAGTATGCCACTGAATTCCAGTTCTAGCCCTCTACTTTCTAACTAATCTGTGTTGTAATTGTACTTTCAGCTGAAGGTCTAGTTAACTGTATTTTGTGTTATGTCATACTTGAAGCTTGCAATTCCCAGGCTCTTTTTCCACCTATACACACTGGCTTTTTTTCCCATGTGTGCACAAAAGTTTTTGGTAGGCCAGAGTTGGCAAGTAGACAGCGTGTTGTGCAGGTCAGGTCTAGTGTGACTTCATATAGACCACTATCCTAATCCTTCAATGTCTGAACAACTTCTTCCTATTTTTCAGAATTTCTCTTTTCTAACGTAGTTGTCAACAAACAACACTTTATTCAGAGATGTCTCTTATGTTTGTCTTTCTCAATTGCACTTTATGGATCAGGTGCGTTTGCTTACAAGTGCTTCCTGAGCTACCATCCATGATTGACTGATTATTATGAAGGTGGTGAGGCTCTGGCACAGGTTGTGGATGCCCCATTTCTGGAGGTGTTGAAGGCCAGGCCGGATGGGGCTTTAAGCAGCCTCGTCTGGTGGGGGGTGCACCTGCCCATGGCAGGGGGGCTAGAACTAGATGATCTCCGAGGTCCTTTCCAACCCAAACCATTCTATGATGCATTCTGTTTCCCATTTTTTTCCTTGTTTCTCCAGGTTCCCTTCCCACCTTTCTTTGTTGCCATTTTGGATATGAGTATTATTTTATTCCTTCTGAGATTTAAATGTCCTTAGCTATTCTAATATTTTCTATAGAAGAGCTAAGTTTTTGAAAGAAAAGTATCAAATCAGAAATTGATACTGTAGGTACAACTTAAATATTAAGCAAAATGATATTTGGAATGTATTTTCCTTAATGACCTATTAATGAGGTGGTCTTCAGCTTAGTTTCAGTTAAAATGAAGCTCAGTGCAGTAATGCAAAGAAGTGCAAGATGCAGTGCTACGCCAATTAATAAACATTGCCATAATTGACTAAATTAAAAAATGTTTGCCATGCAACTTGATTGCGTTTATTCTCAGGTTGAAGGAATTGATACTGAAAGAGAGAGATGCTAAAACAAGATTACAAGCAGACATCCAGCAGCTGAAAGGTGAAACTGAAAGACTTACTAATGAGTTAAATAAAGCAAAAAATAAAGAAGCAGAACATCAGAAGGCTATGCAAGCTTTAGAAGAAACACTCTCCAAGATGGAGACACAGAGACTGCAGCAACGAGCAATAGAGGTAAATATTTTTCATGAGTAAATATTACTCAAACTGGATAGCTACTATACTGGTAGGTATTAATAAACACAACTTTAGACTGCAGTCTTAGTTTTCCACAGTAAAGCTGTTTTTTCTATATTGTGGTAGTTAATAACAAGCATCCATTTTAATTGTCAACTAATGTCTTTAGCAATAGAAATGTCATGTGGCATGTTCTTAAGATAAAAGAGAACAAGTCTTATGTACATAAGACTAAGAATTGATATCTTTCTGAAGATACAAAGAAAGGAGAACGATTTTTTAAAATGTGGCTGAAATCAATAAAGATCTTATAGTACTAATGAGAGAGAAACTTGATGGTTCTGTTTGTTTTGTTGGTTAAAAATTAAATGCTTTTAATCATAACCAAAGAAAATTGATTTTAAAACTCCGTTGTGTTTTATTTTTTTTTGTTTGCTTGGAGTATTTATTTGCTTGTAGTTCTGTTTTTTATTCTTATATGCCACTGTTTCTGACTGAGTAATTCATTGGTGAATTTTCAGTGGCTAAATGCAGCTCCCCCACTATCTTTTTTTTTTTTGTTAGAATATATTCATATATCAGCTCATTTGTGTTTCTGAATGTGTCCACTTACAGAAACTGAATCTTAATAAAACCATCCTCAAAAGTCTCTGAACTGCCAGTGTACGGTGCTCAGTTCTGTCAATCAGATACCCAAAAAGTAAGCAGAGAACTGGGGAGTGTGCATACAGCCAAATTCTCATTTTGAACAAACAGATTTAATATAACTTCTCCTCATTTCATCAACTCTAGGAATAATGAATTCTAGAATACTTTATAGAGCTTTCTTATAGTATAGGCTAGTATCTTCCAAGCAAGACGCTTACTGCCATCAGTGGTAAATTATCATTTCTCTATGCAGTCACTGTATAAGGTTTTCAGTCAGCATGACTAGATTATTTCTGTAAAGGGTTCAAGATTCCATGCATCTGAATTTTTACCCTGTTTTCTGTCACTGTTTAAATTTGCAAGTGTTCTCATTTGATTATATTTTTTTTTTATTATTTTTCAATTTAGGAGGCAATTACCTCCTTTCATCCACAAAACAAGAGGGATACAATGGGCTGCGTCTAAATTCTCTTTGAAGGGGCTTAGCATTTAGAACATGGAGATTTGTTTTCTTACACATGCCTCACAATAGTACAGTGGTATTCATACAGCTGAAGTTAGCATATAAACTGTAGATATTTCCAGTTTTCTCAAACTGAAAGTTATGCAGAAGCACGTATTGCTTCCAGTGGCTGCTGTCTCCCTTAATAATGTTTTTTTCTAACTCAATAGGATATGCTGTATAGCTTTTCTTTATTTTTTTTAGATTTTGATAGTTAAATATGAAGTTGAAAGGAGAATTTTGAAGGAATTCAGAAAGAAAATCATTTTGTTTTGCATCTTGTTTTGTGGAGGTTAAATTTTCTGTTTGTTTCTGGTGGGAGTTGGAAATTAAACTAGGTTGTCTTGATTGCGTTTAGTTCTGCCATTAGATAACTAATGCATAAAGTAATCTTGTAGTCTATTAACCTTTCACAGCTTCATTACTCTTGAAAGCAAACAGATTAGAATTGTGCTAGTACAGAATTTGGAGAGAGATGCTGAGTCCATTGCTTTGCTTAGGAGGACAGACTGACAGGGTAGTTAAGTTATTAACACCACTTGAGCACACAACTAATGAGATGAATTCATGAAGCACTCCTAAGGAGCAAGAATACCAGCGTTAACATCACTTCCACTGTTTCTGTAGCAGTGTAACTTCTGAAGCATCTTGATTCTGAATTACCATTTCATGAGTAATTAAAACTTTTTTTATAACTATTTTCTTTTTTTTTTTCTGCTTGCCAAGACAGAAAATATTTTTTTTCTTTTTTTCTTTTTTATGTAAAAGGCTTCAGATTATAAAACAGAATTCTTCATGAATGCTTCATGGAAAAAGTGGAGTATTCCATCTGCTGTTTATACTGCATCTCCATTTTGTGTAAAATCACTAGAAAGCAGCTCTGTTCAGCAACTTTAAACTGTAAGATTTAAGATGTTTGGATTTGGAGTATTTAAAGTAAAATAGTGATACCAAATACAACTATAAATGTTTTGCTTGAAACCAATACAGGTATTACTATGAGAGATTTTTTGTTTTGTAGTAAGATAAGCTAACACTTAGATTTTAAACATTTAGTCTTCAATTTCTGCACATGTAACAGTTTATTAAGTAAAAAATATCTTTTGCCTGGGGAGGTAACATAATAAAATTCCATAAAATCTTGTGAAAATACTGTCAGTTTTGGAGCATGATGTAAACATAACGGCCTGGGTAGACATGCATGATGCTTATATTAAAGCACCTGCTCATTTTTATTCTAGTACAAGATCTAAAGAACAGATGATAGTTTTAAGAATCTTGTTCCTCTTGTTTTTATGAATTCTATACAGATGAAACACGTGCAAGAAGCAGAACTTAAAGCATCAGCAAATGAAAGAGAAGTACAGTTACTCCGAATATCTCTTAGACAGCAGAGGGAGAAGGTAAAACAACTACATGAACTTCTTATATTAAAAGTACAAGAACAAAGGTATGGGATCTTCTATTTTATTTTCCCAACAAGTTAATAGAGATGTTAGTGTTGCAAATGTTTGGTTTGAATGTGTTCTACCAACCATGTGGGTGGCTTTTTGTTTTTAATGGGAGATATGTGCTTTGTTTAAAACAGGAAAAAAAGTAGATGTCTTCCCACACATTCCCATGCCTATTTAAGGATGTCTTCAAAGCTTTTTAGACTCCTGACTTGCAAGATCATGTAGGCAAATGTTCTTCTAGTCCTTCTGTTCTTGTATTCTTGACTTATTATATGGCTGAACCCTCTTGTGTTTTAAATACATGATCTTTAATCTAGGAAACAATCAGGTAAAAATTAAAATCACATTTGAATTGTTGTCTGAAGGTCTGCATATACTTAAGTAATACAAAGCATTCCCCAAATTGTCAGCTTCTATAGCATCTTGTGTTAGTGTGGGTGGGTGGGTGGGTGGCTTGATTGGCTGTTTTCCCCTTTCCCTTCAAAGTTTGCTTTTTTGAAGAGTACTTGAGCAGAAGTTCTATATTGTTGAGCTAGTACAATCAAATATGTGTACAAACTAAAGCAAGTCGTGGTGTATTCTATACTAGTATTTGAGGAAGGTTATTGATTTATTTTTTATTTTTTAAGAAAGCTGGTAACACATGCTAGACTTCAAGATTACATATATTCAAATGTCAAGGTAATGGAAGATGGAAAGATCTCATAGCTACATTTTGAGGCCTTTTGATTGTTCCCTTATAAATCTTCAAAAGATTTAATGTGAAGGACAGCAGGCTTGTTTTTGCATGAAAGCAGTTGAAGAGAGTAGTCTTAAAGTGCAGGGTAATTCTTCATCATTCTCTTATGGGGATGTTCCTGTTCAGGAAGGAGCTCTTTTTTTATATACTGAAGCTCTTTATGTTGTTGTTTAGATTGCTGTTACTTCTCAAATGTGGGGTCTGAGTGGGGAGTAACAGTTGTTTGGTAAGGAAGGAGAAGAGAATAAATGCAGGATAGGGTATCTGGTTTTCCTGTGGTTTCAATAGTTTTCCTGATTTACCATCTTTTCCAGATCTTTGTGATTCCTTGTTAACTGCAAAGCAAACAAACACTAGCTAACAGCAAAAGAAAAACTGGATGATTCCTACAGAAGTTTGAATTAAAAAGTGAAGTTGTTCCTTTCTCTGGGTAGTAGTAGTATTAATAGTAGTAGTTAATGCACTTTTTCCCATCCCAAGGCCACTGTCACAGAAGACTGCGATCTATCAGTGGAACTAAGGAACATATTCCCTTTAATATATAATTTATCATTTTGTTAGTAAAGTTTTTGTTACTAAAAATAGTAAGGAAACCAACTGAAGTAGCTTTGTGAGATACTGTAGTTCTTTTCTCTGTGAAATACTGTAGTTCTTTTCTCTGTAGTTCTTGCATGTGCTTGCATGTCCAGGAAAGAACTCGAAACCCGAGTTGCTTTACATGGACCCGAATTTCAAGATGCTTTGTCAAAAGAAGTGGCTAAAGAGGAGCAGAGGCATGAACAGCGTGTTAAAGAATTTCAGGAAAAAATCAATATGTTAAACCAGAAATATACAGAGTTAGAAGATGAATTTCGTTTAGCTTTAACTATTGAAGCGAAAAGGTTTAAAGAGGTAAGCTCACAAGAACATTTGATCTCAAACTAGACAGAGCTGTTGTTTAAGTGTTCTTAAGCGTGTCATATTCTTTTGATTCTTAAGGTGTTTGTTCCAAGAATTCTTCATATAAAATACTAGGATTGCTCATAAATATACTAGTAAACCTTAAATTATCAATAATGAAAACCTAGATACTAAATGCTATGTCAGTGTACACACAGCAAAAAATGCATTTTTTGTTCATAAATAAAAGTTAATGAAAAGAAATTAGAAAAACTTCCATTTAGTAGTCTTTAAAAAAAAAAAAATATTCCTTTTCTATTAGAATATACTATTGTAAAAAGTCCTGTTGTCTCTTGATAAGAAGGTTATAGCTACATGTACATTAGTATATTTAATAATTAAGCTCTCTAGTGTTTCAAAATTGAAAAAAATTCAAAATTGATTTTTGAAATTCAAAATCAAAATTTGTTTACTGAATTCCTTAGATAACTTCTATGGCTAGTGTTGATGTTATTTTAAATGGTAAGTGAAATAAATACAACTTTAAATGTTTTGTCTTAAATTGGGTTCTCTTCATTTTAAATCAGTGTTATTTTCACCCTTCAAATCTCTCTCTTAAAACTGAATTCTGAATTTTTTCCTTGTAAGTTCTTATTTCCAGATCTTAAATGTTGTTTTACCTCATACAATTTAGAGTGTGTTTTTGTCTTTTGAGCTCTGCTTTTTTCTGGTCTGCTTCCTATGCTTCCATGAAGATCAATTTCACATTATTGTTTCTAAACTTATTTTCTTCCTTTATTTGAAAATAAGATGACATTTATATGTATGTATACATGCTTATTCTCAAATGTTAGTATTAAGAGTTCTTATCAAATTCTAGGTTAAAGAGAATTTTGAAAATGCTGCTGCTGATCTAGTTGAACATCAACAAAACCTCTTTCATCTTCAACAAAAGGAAAAAGAGATGACAAGTCTGATCCAAGACCTGACAAGTATAGTGAAAGAACAGAAAGTGAAGATTGCAGAATTAATGAAATCAAATGAGGAAGCCACAGCAAACATAAAGGTACAAACATTATGGTACCCTTATAGCAAAATCCAGAGTCATTCATGTATTTAGAGAAAGTGCAGTTCTTCCCCCCCGATGAGCACTAATGGTGTATATGTAATATAGTAGTGACTCTAAACTGAGATTTAAAAACCTTAATTTACAAAAGGTCAGGGGTATTAATGCAAGATAACGAAATATGGTTCTGCAGCTAAAATACTAGGTGAACACTGTGAAGTAAAAATGAAACTGCTTAAATACTCCATTGTAGCAGCACGTTCATTATCTGCATAATACCTCTGAGAGGTAAACAAAATTATCAGTATTAGTTCTTACCTGCTAATTGCCTTATTTTAATATTACATAGCATGGACATGGTTGCTTTAACTTATACTACTAATCTGTCCTAGTACAGTATAGTACTGTTATCCACAAATAGTTCTTTATTCTCTTAGGAACATAACTAACTGTTCAACAACTTTGAAGTGTAATCCAGTGGATGTATGTATCCAGCCTGTCCTACATAACAGCCCCTGCACAGCTGTTTTTAATCTCCTTGCTACACATTAATATTGTGGTGTCCAAACAAAACATGGTTCTGCCAATGAGTGATGTTTGTTGCTGAAAAACAAAATACAGTTATAGTAATATTAAACACAAGGAATATATAAACCAAAAACTTGTGGAATTGAAGATAAATCTTTATCGTGGGAAGTTCAAAACATCACAGCTTCATTTGTCTTTTGGATTGGTTTTTAATGTCTTAAGAGAACCAATGACAGCAAAAGTTTCTGACTTGCACATTTACAATGTGTAAATGGTTTTTTATAATGGCGTTAATAATTTAAGATGGCTATTTAAGAAAACAGCTTTATAAACAATTTTCTGGGATTTAAGTATTTCTATTTGAAGCAAATGTTTGTGTCTCATTAATGGGAAGAGTTTTTTTTTTTTTTTAAATCAGGTAGAAGCTTACAGGCAAGCAGAATATTCCTCAGTTCATTTAATTTGCAGTAATACTTTCCTGGGTGGCTAGCATTGATTGAAATTTTGAATACTTATTTTAAAGGATCTTATTTTCTTTTCTCATTCCCTGAATGAATATTCATACAGTGCCGAACTGAAGAACTTGAAACTGTGATTGAGCAGGACAAAGCAAAGGCTGTTCAGGTGGAACTTCTGAAGAAGGAAAATGGAAAACTTATTTCTCAGCTGACTGCCCAGGAATCTGTTATTGATGGATTAAAAATGGAAAGGAAAATATGGGGGCAGGAGTTGGCACAACAGGGTAAAACTTTTTTTTATTATTATTATTGTTTCTATTGCAATAAAAATGCTGGTGTTCAGTATCATACTTTTCAAGTAAACATCCTAATATATTTGTAATCATAAGAGGGTATCTGGATGTCTTGTTTATCTTAACCAGTTGTGAAGATGACATGGAAAAATGGATCTGTTGTACACAGGCTGTTTATGAGAAATTTAACGGCAGTTGTGTTAGTTGTGAATACACTTAGTTATATTCTACATCCCCAAAATGTCAAAATCGAATGCCATAATGTTATACAAAACACTTTTAGATACAAAGCTATGAAAGGATGTGTTTGTAGTGTTATTTAACACTGCATGTCTATCAGAAGTCCAATGTGAAAATTTCAGTAGACTACTTGTAAAAATAAACAATGGTGCATTAAATACAGGATGAAAAAAGGCTTTGCCTTTTTTTCCCCCTGATTCATGTGACTCTTAGCACCATCTTGTGGGTTCTTTGAGATCAGTTGTGTTTGTAAGAATTACTGTTCATTTTTTGTTAGACACGTTTTCAAAGGATAAAATACCAACCTTTAGTTCTGCATTCCTTTAAAGTATTATCTGCTTGCAGATTGAAGTGGTTGTGTTCGTTTAATATTGTAATGTCAATGGAAAGGAAATAAAATTAAAAAACAAACAAACAAAACATATCTTGAAGTTACCTGTTAACAGAGTGTTGTAGTACAAATATCCTGTTTTATCTAGGAGCTCATCTTTCTCAAGATCGGGGAAAGCTGGAGGCAAAAATTGAGGTTTTAACAAACGAGATTGAGACACTAAAAAAGCAAAAGGAACAGGACAGCGATACTATAAGAATTAAAAACAAGATAGTGGATGACCAGACAGAAACAATTAGGCGATTAAAAGAAGTAAGTTGGACGTGTGACAATTTATGTGCTTATTTAAAATTAAGACTTGTAGTAAAAGTTATGGTAAAGAGTGATGAAAGCTGGCTCTGCACTCCTAGTTTTACTCAGAAAGCATGATTAGGCTGTCAGTGACAATTGATTTCACTGGGAGCAGAAGAGGGCCTTGTACTAACTTAACATGTGGAAATGTTCTTTGAGTTTGTACAGATTGTCTTCTCTTTGCGTCGCTTCATTGTTCTTTATAATGATTTTGAGAGTGGAAAAGAGTAGGATAAGACTTCTTCCTGTGTTACTAGAAAAAAAAACGAAATTTGTGTCAGGTTTATTTTGCAATGTAAGTATCTCTTCTGCTTGTGTTAGTGTTTTAACAGAGCAGCTCCTATGTTTTGCTCAGTTTATTCCATTCATCTCATTCAGAAACTTAAAACTTTAGCTTATTAATCACATCGTTCTGCTTTGTTCTGTTTAGCATAGACTAAACACCCTTTTTTTAAGGGTAATAGTTGAAATGGAGGGCATTTTTGTGTTCTGAAATGTTTCTCTTTTAAAGAGCTTACAAGAAAAAGATCAACAAATGAGAAAGCAGCATGAAGAAAATAAGAAAGCTCAGAAGCTTTTACAAGTGCAATTGGATGAAAAAGCTGTTGAATTTGAAGAGCTAATGGAAAAATTAGAAAGGCAAAATGAAAGAAAAGAGCAATTAAAGCAACAGCTAGAAGAAAAAGAAGTAGAACTTGATGACATTAAGAAAGCACACAGGTGATGCACATAATTGACCATAATTCTTTGGGATCATAATTGTATACAGCAGTTCCATGAAGGGTTTTTTTGTTCATAGAGTACTAACTTGCTATTAAAACCCACAGAAGGGGGGGGGAGAGGGAAGGAAAAATGGAAACATGAAAAAATTTCTCTGTCCTCATAAAAATTGGCATCTGCATTCATTGTAAATGTATGTGTTTTCAGTGCACTGAAAAAGAAGTGGCAAGGTAAAGGGGAGCTGTTGAGCCAGTTGGAGGTGCAAGTTAAACACATGAAAGAGAGCTTTGATACCAAAGAGAAGAAGCTGATCGAAGAGAGAAATAAAAGTCTTCAAACTCAGAGGTGAAAACCTTAACACTAATAGTATATTTTGTGATTGCTCAGTTACTATAGAGTTGCAGTCCTAATAAGTATACAAAATGTTTATTATACAGTGACAGAATGCACAATGCTTTTTTAAGTACTTGATGAGCTCATTTCCAGTGAACAGTGTGTGTAGAAATAATTCTTGCTATACAGGCAACTTTAATACATGGAACCTGATATTCAGTTACAGTATTTGTTCTATATACTTTTTAGCTATATTCCCATTTGATTTGAAAACTATTAGACCTACACTTATGCCTCCTTAGTACGCTTATGTGATAGTGACGGGTATACAGTCATCATGTGTGCTGTCCAGAGTCATGCAGTAAAGATCATCATGCACTTGAGGCACAGGCTCACAGTCTGTAACAGTCTGGAGACCAATATCCATACCCCAGAAAATGACCTAGGATGTAGGTGATGCTCAGTTGCTTAACTTCTGGCGTTATGGAGAAATATGGTAGAACACTGCCTGTGATAAGCTTAGATTGGTAGTAGGATTTGTACTTTAGCCCCCTTTCTCTTGTTTTCCTTCTTCTTCTCAACTGTTCTTAAGAGAAGACTAGCTAATTAGGAAGACTGCAGATTTATCTAGCAGAAATAACCACATTTTACTAAAGGAATGGCCTACGATGACTAAGGTATTTTGCTTTTTAAATTAAATGCTTTTATTAATCACTCTTTCATTAATTAAGAAAGGTCATCTGATTAATAAATCAAAGAAATAAAGAAAATACCTTGATAGTCAAGTCTGATTTAAAAAAAAACAGCAACGACACCTGAAGAAATGGTTGCAAATGGTTACACTTTTGGAATGGTTGCAAAATCAGTCATGAAACTGAAATTTAATCCAAAATAATGATTTTGTTTCAAAAATTTGGTGTAAAGTAATTTTGTAGTGGAATAAGTTGCTTTGCTTTGTTACTGCATATTTTAGAAATATCACATAATTCTATATATGTGCCTAAAAGCACAAATTGCTTGGAATCAAGGAAATGTGAAGGAGTGTCAGTGAAGTAGATACTATTTTGTTTGTGTGAAACTCAAGCCTGCAGGCAGTCTACAGGATCTCATAGTCTAGTCATTTTTTTCTCAGGAAGCAAAAGTATGATAAGCCAATATGTTTGAAAACATATGGAGCTCTTAGTTGGCAGTAGCAAGTCTGAATTTTTGCATTGTTGCTAGTGATTAAATGTTTCAGCTAATGGTGATTAACTGCTTCTGTTAAGCAGAATGCCAGAAGCCCTAAATATGGTGCATGAAACTAGAGCGTGCACTGGAGAAAACAAGATATCTTCTGAAGTCAGATATTGAAATAACTGTCTCTGTTCCTGTGTTGGTAAATCCTTAATGAAACGTAGAATTAGACAAAGCAAAATACTTAATATTTTTGGTTGTTTTTAAGAGTGTACCTTTCTTTATTTTTTAGGATTGCTATGGAAAAGCTTCATGAAATGGATGATGCTTTTAGAAAACAACTTGAGTCAGTGTTGGCAGCTCATGAGGCAGAACTAGTGCAGCTGGAAAATGAAAAGCAAAAACAAATTGAAGCAGCAAATGAAAAAGTAATTTTGATACTAGATAAATGTTTATTCTACTTGTATCCTTCTTTGCACACTAAGAGAATACCTAGAACTGTACTGTCATGGGGTTCTGTGTTCAAGCAAAGTTGTACACTGCGTCACTGTTACTAATCGATACCCTACTATTATTTTTGCCTGTATAGATAAGGAATGTTTATTATACAAGATACTCCATTTAACTCACCCATGCCTGTGTTAACAGTTGTTTCTCTTGCTATATATTGCATTCTTTCTAGATGTGACAGACTGGTACTTTTTCTATACAAGTAGATATTTTAGTTTTGATACATTACTAGCAATCTCCTAGTAAATTAATAGTTTTTAAACAAAATTCTGCTGTTGCAAATTCTGCTTACGGGCAAAATTGCTATACTCATTTAACTGTCTGATACCATATGCCATCGACTTTTTCTGATCCAGAGATTTTTGTCCTGTCATGTCTTTATTGGTGGTGTTTTATCTAGCTCCTTAAGAAAATACTTATTTATGACTACTACTACTACAGTTAAATATATATTTTCTTTCCGTAATATAAAGTTTAAAACAAGTTCTTTAAGTTCCATAAGCATGGAACTCCTCCATTTCTTATCAGCGTTAAAAATTGGCAAGATTACATGTTCATTGGTGTATTAAGGAAAAGCAAGAATTATATTTGATCTGTATATGCTTTCAGGTTTACTGTGTCGAAGAAGAAATGCGTCAGCTTCTACTGGAACTGGCAAACAATAAAAAAGCCATGGAAAATAAAATCAGACGAATTACATCTGCTCTGAGCGACATTCAACAGGATCTTTGAAGCTTTATGCCTTATATTTGAGAGTTGTCCTTCATTAATACACTTTTTAGTGTATATATTAATTTAAACAAATGCACTACAGTGCACTTTTTTCCTTGTTTGCTTTGAAGTGCTTCCAGAGAATAAGTCTTTGTGAAGAATTTTGAAGGTTTGAGAATCAGACAAATATTTATATAGTGTTTTCATAATAAATATTTTTTCTAACCTTTGGTTATCTTTTACTCTTCTCTGAAATTAGATCAGAATCAATCTATTACTGACATCATCATATGAATGAGGCATTAATGTTCTTAATAAAAGAATGTAAAAACGAGATTTTCTAGATGCAAGAATACAAAAGTATGTGAAGACAAGCTTTAAGGTTTCCTTCATCTGGATGGAGATTCTTGTAATAAGAGATCCAGTAATTTAACTGAAAATGTTTAATCTTCCCTCATTGCAGCAAGTGGCTTCTAACCAGGCTTTATGGAAACAACTAATAAGCCTTATGCTAATATGACTGTTCTAACATTTACATGATAGAGACTTCAACATCTTCATCTATTTCGCTTAGGGGCTCAGAAGCCCCTAAATGTTAATTTTACTGCACTATCTACTGGAAGTACTTAGTGCTGTGGTAGTAATTATAATGTCATATTTGTTGGTACACCAGGTGGAGCTATTTCTTCCCACCTTGCGACTCACAGTAGTTAAAGCAGGGTCAGATAGCACAAGTGACAACAGACACTACTAACCTGACTTCAGTATCAGCTTGTTCTGAACCTCCAAATGTGCACTGTAATGTTGTATAGGTAATTTAAAAAAAAATAAAATAATGCTAATGACAGGCCACAGACCTTTGGTTAATTGTGCGAGGCCTGTTGGGCTTGTTATCAACTTGTTACGAGAACTTGCTGTATGAAGCAGAGGCTGGAACACCTGCTTCTTGTTATGAGGTACAGCTTAAGCATGGGATGGTAGCAGAGGCCTTGAAAATATGGGCAAAAGCTGAAGCAGAGGCTGCAGCACCACGAGCAACTCACAGCTGCTGCTATCTTTTAAAAAGCACAACCTTGGGAGGTGGGAAAAGACTGCTTTTGCTTTAAGAAAGGAATCTGCAGTGAAAAAAAAAAAAAAGGTGGAGGTCAAGGGCTGGGAATTGTTCAGACATTGTGTACTGCCTTATAAAAGAGGAATATCCTAGACTTGTGGGAGGGGGCAGAAAGAAGACACCCGCTTTGGTGCTGGTTCCTTGCATTCAAGGGTTCCTGCATCTGGCCACTGAGACCAGCAAGGAGCAGAGACATCAGTACTTAAAATGGGTCATCCGCTCTCTGGTAATGTACTTTCCCAGCTAATGTATAAGTGTAATGATAAAGGGCTGACTTCTTTGAATCTATGTAATAACTGATAATATGTAGTAATGAATACATGGGGTAACAGCAAGGAGCAAGAGCAATTGTGTGTCAGTCTAGTAAATCTTGCTGTAAAGTTTAAAATTAGTTTAATTTATTTGTTGCCTACTATCACAATAATCTCTTGATTCCCTGATGATAGTATCTCAAAGCTACCTAAACGCAGAAGAAAATGTCTTCTCATTCTTAACTTGTGCTCTGCACACGGGCTTCTTCAGAAGCCACGTTATGTGAAGAAATACTAATCTGGAAAACTTTCTATAACAGTTACATGAATGTCACATAGAAAGGTTGCAGTACTCACGGAGCACTTCAGAGCATTTTCTGTTACAACTTTTATGTGTTTCTTTGGGCGTTTTTCTTACTATCTGACAAGGTTACACTTCAAGTGAAATAATTGAATACGGGGGATGCACCAGCAAGGTAAAAGAACTTTGTACCCTGATTTGATTTATTAATGTCAGCTTCAGATTTTTTCCCTCCAAAACTTTTAATTCTGAAATTATTTCCTGATTTTGTCACAGGGAGGAGTTACTGCTTTTCACCATAACTCTTATTGTTCTTTGTTCTTGGCTCAGAAATCTCATACCGTAGCACCTGGGTATGTACGTGCTGTGGTAGTGTTTGTATTGTTTGGTTTTCATGGGTCTAATTCTCCCTCTGGCATTGTTTCCCTCTTTTTTCTTTTTTTTTTTTTTTTGGTCTTTTCCAATACTATTTCCTTCTTGCAGTGCTTCTCTAACCTCCCCAGTGTAGGAATTCTAAAGTTTCTCTACTTTTAACATAACAATGTAGAGGAAAACGCTTATCTGAATGGAGACTCCTGACACACACAGTCAGACGCCAGTGTGAGGGACAAGGTCAGCATCCCCTACTGGCCGTGCCTTTGGTTGGAGCATCACTGTGCCCTGTGTCTTGTCTCACCTGACTGCTCCAGCAGCTAGGGCTGAGCTGGGGTCTGAGAGCCAGGGAGGGCTGCTGTTTTTTGGGGGCTACAGGTGCTGTGCTGGTTGTGAAGGGCTTCAAGCAAAGTTTCTCAGCTGCTAGAATCATACGACAGCTCAGGTTAAAAGGGACCTTAAACATCACCCAGTTCCAACCCCCCTGCCATGGGTGGATACCACCCATTGGACCAGATTGCCCAGGACCTCATCCAACCTGGCTTTGAACACCTCCAGGGATGGGGCATCTACAGCGTGTCTGGGCAACCCGTGCCAGTGCCTCACCACCCTCACAGTGAAGAATTTCCCCTAACCTCTAATCTAAATCTCCCCTCTTTTAGTTTAAAACCGTTTCCCCGTGTCCTGGCGTTATCTGACTGAGCAGAGTCACTCCCCATCTTTTTACGAGCCCCTTTAAGTACTGAAGGGCCTGAAGGAGGTCTCCCCGGAGCTTCTCTTCCCCAGGCGGGCCACCCCCGGCTCCCTCAGCCTTTCCCTCTAGAAGAATTGCTCCAGCCCCTCGACCCCCTTCGGGCAGCAGCCGGGGCAGGGGCACTCCGCGTTCACTAAGGACGCAGCTCCGGCGCCCACACCCAACCCAAGCGGCTCCGCCTCGCCGCGGACAAGCCGTGGTACAGGAGGGGGGGGGGGCACCCCTCGTCAGTCCCCTACACACCCCCCCACAGGCCCCGTCCCGGTGCCGGGCCGCCCCGCGGGCCCCACCACGCCGGTGTCCAGGCAACGGCGGTCCCGTCACTTCCTGCGGCGCCGCCCCTCCCGCCGCAGCCCCCGGGCCGGCTCCGTTCCGGGCTCGGGCTGTTGCGGCGGCGGCCACACGTGGCGCGGCCCCGCGGGCGGGCGGGCTGGCGGCATGGCCGCGGCGGCCGAGGCGGGTGGTGGCGGCAGCAGCCGTCACGAGAAGAGCCTGGGGCTGCTGACCACCAAGTTCGTGTCGCTGCTGCAGGAGGCCAAGGACGGCGTGCTGGACCTCAAAGCGGTGCGCGGCGGGCGGGCAGCGCCGTGCTGCCGGGGCTTCGGGGCCCCGCGGCGGGCCCTCGGTGCGCGGAGGTCGCGGGTGCTCGGCTGGCACAGCCGCGGGGCGGGGGCCCCCTCGCCGCTTCTCGGGTCGTGAGGGGAGCGCCGGGCTGCTGGGGCCGGTGGGGAAGTTTCGAGGCAGGTTCTGATGCCCTCGTGGCGCTGGCAGCACCGTGCGGGACGGTGCGGGAGACTCGGGGCTTCCTCAAATGGGTGTCGGAGAAGCAGCAGCAGGCGTCGCCCTGGCTTATCGCGTTGAGATACAGGGTGGAGTAAGGCGGTGTTTGGCCGGCTGGCTCCTCGCTGGGGATCTTAGCAACGTGCTGCCTTGGTGCTCACAGCCCTTTCTGGACAGCTCAACTTATTTGTTTGTTAGGTTTTAGGGCTCTTGGAGGCAGTCCGTGTGCTCAGAGCTTTTTTACACATCCATGTGCAGAGAGTGAGCGCCTAAAACCTTCCTGCGGCTGGTAAAGCTGTCCAGAGGGAGCTGGGAAGATGCTGATAGGGGCTGTAACCCAGCATAGCTGTGCTGGGGGCTTGGGTGGTTTGTACAAGTTGGTTAATTTATTCACATTTAATTTGCCTCTGTCTTCACTAAAATGTAACTAAGCACTCCACAAACTGGGGATTGTTGTGTGGCTTACTCCATCTGTCAGGTCAGTTTGAGAAGCACAAAAAACCCCACTACATTTGGAAGACCCTGGGCCAAAAAGCTTGGCTTAAAGAGCTGATGAGGAGGGATTTGAACAATAAAGTTGAGCTCTATGACTAGATGAGACTGACATTTCTGTTTCCCTTTTGTGAGTAAAGGGAATATTCCCATTGAAAGAAAATGGTAGTGCTGATGGTTAAAGCGCTAGTAACTCTAGTAACGCTAGAAAAGTAAATGGGTATTGCAAAAATCTTAAAAAGCCCTGTCCAGAACCTTTACTGGAGACTGGTTTCTGAATTACATAGCATATTGGATTTTTTTTTTAGTAAATACTAACTGAAGTGAGTAAATCGTTAAAGCTTTCATAAACAGTCAAACCATACATTTCTGTAACCTGCTATTTCTCATAAGTAAGTCACGCATCTAGGAACAAAATGAACAGCAGCACGCATATCATATGGTGGTGTGCTTAGGAAACCGAAGAACAGAATGCTCTTTGAAACGAAACAGAGAGTTCCAAGAAATGATTCATGCAGTGAAGATTTTCAGATGTCTCTTATCCTATTTACAGGTATTGACCATCTGATGTCTTGCAGCTGATTAGTGTTTCTGTAGCAAAATCGTAAGTGCACTGCGAAGAAAATACAATTTGGAGTTATTCAGTGTACTTTCAGCTTTGTGATTTAGCAATTGAGAATGAAAGGCAGTGTTACAGGATGTTTCCTGGTGATCTTTGGATACGTCTGTGGTTAAGCAGTCTGTAAAATGATACCTGGGGGCACGTGTATTGACCCATTAAGAAACGGTAGTGGCACGTTGTCCTGTGCGTGCTCACTGCTTGCTGTTGGTGCAGGGAGCCTTGTGAGTTCTGCCTGCTGAACTTTGGAAATGTGTCAGGGCTGGACGACCCTTCACTGCTAACACCTTGCTTCCACTCCCCTGAGTTGTTAGGATTTTCTTTACTGGGAATTTAGTTTCTGCGGTTCTCATTCTTTAAATTAAACAGCTGATCTTGAACAATTGCATAGTAGTCACTGTGTAACCCTGTATAAGCAAATGTAGTTAAGGAAATAAGCTTCAAACACTATGAGATGGAAGGGAATGAAAGTAAAGTCCCTGTGTTCAGCAACCTGCCAATTGCAGGAAAGGGAGAAGTATTAAAGATGAGTGAGTAAGAGCTAAGTCACCTGCAATGCATCCCAGCACACAGTATGTTCCTTCTTTTCAGCAGCATTCTGCTTCAATTTCTTAAGTAGACTTGGCTTATAGCAAAATGTCATTCCTGTTCTAGTCAGGGTTAAATATTGTTTCTGATTAACAGTGCAAAGCGTCAGATACTCTAAAATACACTTGCTTGCTACTGACGTTTATCCTGTTCTGCTACAAGAGACAGAAAACATTGCAAATGTGGGAATAATAGGGGATTTTGGATTTGCAGCCACTGCTCAGATGCTCTGATGAGGCTCTCATATGTCTGGAAATTCCAAATTAATAAAGGAAGTCCAAAAAAAAACCACAAGCAAATGACAACAAAAACTACCAAGGACAAAATTTTCAACTAAAAACATACATGTTGTTTAAGTGTTTAATATCTGATGCGTCTACCTGATGTAGAAAACAAAAGGGGAACAACTCAAAACAATTTGTCAGGTGCCTAGGAAGTGCAGATTTAAGAAGCCAGTTTCTTATGTCACTCAGATGATGTAGTCAGGGAAGCGTATGGTAACAAAACTGGAAAAGACACTCCAATTACCTAGTCTGCTTTCCTGCTGTCGCTGCTACCCTCAGATTTTAACTTTACTGCATTTGATGTCTGATCAAGCATTGGATATTTACTCTGTAGGAACCAGAACAGCACTGAACTTCCGTACTGGTGAATTCCCTAGGTTTTCCACAATTTCTAATCTCTGTTCCCTTTCATAAAGACTTTAGTCCATTAGCATTTTAGCCACCGTAACATGTTAAACTCCATTTTTGTGCTAGCCACAGGCCTCATATGTATCTCGGCAGCAGTTGCTTCCTTAGAGACCACAAGCTACACAGAGCTGTTTGTTAACCTCAACATCAACTCTGCACAGTTAGCCTGGGCATGCACCTGCCTTTAGCAGTGCATCGATCAGGAGCAAGTAACAACTGCTTTAAACTTGCCCTATTCCACAGGAGAAAAAGAAAAAAGAACAACAACAACAACAAAAAAAAGCCTGCTTGTTCAATTTTACAGTTGTTTAATCTTTATGCATGCAGTGCTCTCCAGAAGTTTTACACTGGTTGCCAAACACACTGTTCAGTTTCAAACTCCGTCCAAGCTGTTGACAGTCGTCTTTGGGAGAAGGCTGTTGTCATCTGCTGCGGGCACAGTCTGTAAGATGCAGCATTTCTTTCATTTGACACAAGGAGAGTGAGCACGCACTGCTGACTGACCCTTCTGCGCTGTTAAGCTTCTCAGTAATGACTCTGCCCCAGTGCTCTGGCAAATTCCTCTGACGCTAAGTGTGCTGTGCTCACTGGTAATGCCCAGTGCCTTTTGTCAGCTCCTAGGGAGCAAAGAAGTTTGTGCATGAGAATGTACCTCGACTCTCTATTATCCTCCTTCTGTTTGTTTGGCTTATTCCTGGGCAGGGCTTTGTGTGTGTGCACACATGCAACTCAAACTGTGCTGAACGGCACGTTATCTGTATTGCAAAAGTTGCATGATCTGAGTACGCTTGGAATCTCAAGCACTGTGACAAGTGTTTTTTTTCCCAGATCACAGAATCACAGAATGGTTTGGGTTGGAAGGGACCTTAAAGATCATCTAGTTCCACGCCCCTGCCATGAACCATTCTGTGAGACAACCATATCGCACTTGTCTGGGATACATACCTGTTCAAATTGCGAGGAGATACTAGAAGGAATGAGTAGAGTGTAGCACCTTTACATTAAAAAGGTTTTATGAAGTGATTCCAAATTCAAATTATCCAGAGAAGGATATGTGGAAGCTACACCCAACCATTTCAGCAGAGCCCTCGTGGTAGATGTGCCTCTGTTGTGCTGATTGGATCTGTCTCAACCATTTGACATAAGCTGAAAATGATAAGTTTTAAAAGTCAGTTTAATCAGGATGTTGAATAGCTGCTGATTAAGTGTACGCTGTGCATTCTTTGCACAGAACAATGTAGGGATCTTGTAGAAATGTGAAAAATTGTGCTAATGAAGACTGTGAAATATAGAGGGAGGTGATTGTCCTGCTCTACTCTGCGCTGGTGCGGCCTCACCTTGAGTACTGTGTGCAGTTCTGGGCACCTCAGTACAAAAAGGATGTGAAACTACTGGAGAGTGTCCAGAGGAGGGTGACAAAGATGGTGAAGGGCAAAGAAGGGAAGATGTATGAGGAGCGGCTGAGGGCACTTGGCCTGTTCAGCCTGGAAAAGAGGAGGCTGAGGTGGGACCTCATCACAGCCTACAGCTTCCTCACGAGGGGGAGTGGAGGGGCAGGCACCGATCTAATCTCCTTAATCACCAGTAATAGGACCCACTGGAATGGTGTCAAGCTGAGGCAGGGGAGGTTTAGGCTAGACATCAGGAAGAGGTTCTTCCCTGAGAGTGGTCGCACACTGGAACAGGCTCCCCAGGTAAGTAGTCACTGCTCCAAGCCTGTTGGAGTTTAAGAAGCATTTGGACTGTCTACGTAGTCATATGGTTTAAAATTTTGGGTAGACCTGTGTGGTGCCAGAAGTTGGACTTGATGATCCTTATGGGTCCCTTCCAACTTGGGATATTCTGTGATTCTGTGATATGTTGCACAGGCAGCATCAATTCTGTCACTTCCTAGATTTTGAAGGCTTTACTTGCCATTTTTGTAAACAGTATGTATGTGTGCCATTAAAATTTCAGGCACATAACTGCTGAAATGGGTGGCTTGAAGAGCCTGTGTTCTTGGAGAACTAAAGCATGCATTTTATATGCATTTACATGTGTTTGTTTTGTTAGATTTTTACCTGACTGTTAGAGAAGACCATACAAAAGATAAATGTTGATAACAGTGTCAGTAGAAATACCGTTTAGTAGGTATGCCACTGTTGAGGAGAAGGAACAGTATTTATGCTTCATGGCTATGAGAACATTTTTTTTTAATCTTCATTCTTCTTCCTTTTTATCCTTTAATTTCCCTTCCCTAGCAAAACATTCACCAATATAAATTGGATGACTAAGTCCTAGTAATTAACTTCCTAATAGGAAAATGTCATTTCTTTGGAAGATTAGTGAGTTTGTTTATGGTTCAGAAAATACTGTTAAAGGAGTAATACAGACTTTGCTATAAAATGCATTCAATTTTCCTTCCACATTTTTGTCGTCTCAGGTTATATACAGGCTCCTTTGCTAAAAGCATTGATTTATTAGCTACTTGGACAAACTGAAATAAATTTCTGTGTACCTATAGAAGAAATTAGTTGGCTTTAACCCATTACTTCAAATTCGGAAGCCAGAAATTTTTGCCACCTATCCTTCTCTTTTTATTTCTTTTAATCCATTTAATACAATTATATTTTACATATCTGAGCATCCAGAGTAGTTGCAGTCAGACTCCCCCTTGCTTTTCTATCCTTTTGTCTAATACTCACTGAACCTGAGGCACTTTACAACATCAAAAAGAGGAGGATATGGAAGGCGTGACTAGCTCAGGTTTGCTATTTTATCTTAAGCCTTTGTATCAAGTACAAAAAAGTCCTCATGAGCAGAATTACAAATGATTAAGTGGCCTTTCCTCTGACTTGGACTATGCTTTGCTTTCGGTGGCATGCTGAGACAGCAAGTAAAAGCACTACATAGCTAGCCTTAGCTGAAAAGAGAAATTTTTTGTCGGGGGCGAGCATTGGCCTGAGCTGCGTGGGGGTTCTGGTGGCCATGAGGTAGCTCTTGGTGCACGCTACCACAGGCGGAGCGGGCGGCTGCCCACACGGTGGATTCATGCAGTGAAATGTTACAAAAACATAGGATCAGGTAGGATGAAAAAAAAACAAACACGTAAGATCATCAAGTTCCGCCATCAGCTTAACACGGCAAGCCCACCACTGAAACATCGCCTCAAGCACCATTCCCACACGTCTCTTAAATACCTCCAGGGGTGGGAATGCCACCACCAGCACCATTTCAGTGAAGAAATTTTCCCTGATACTCAATGTAAACGTCCCCTTGCACAACTGGAGGCAATTTCCTCATGTTCTATCACTCGTTCCCTGATGGTGGCTTACAGGACAGTGCTGGCTTACAGTCATGCAGCTCTCCTTCAGCTAGTTTGGGAAATTACCCCCAAATCCCTCCATATCCCAACACAAATTGACTCAGAGAGTATCAGCAGGGGGGATGATGAACTTAACGTGCAGTTGGCCTCAGAGGCTTGTTCTATTGCAGGGTATTGCCATCTGCCTTCCCTACTGTTTCCTAGATTGTAGAAGGGGCGCTTCAAGCTCCTGTGTGCAGGTGATAGCGTGTGGTGCAGGTGCTGAGGGCAGTCTTGGCAATTTGTGTGAGCTCTTCTGCCTGGTTAGGGTGGCTCCTTGGACACGGTGACACTTCCTGGCAATCCCTGCAGCCACAGGAGGCCACTCTTGTCAGCCATTTGAAGCAGATGCTATGAGCACCCAGCTCTTGAAGGGCTGAACCGTCTCCTTTCAGAATTACGTTAAATTACTATTTGGCATGTTTTTGGGGAATGATTTACAGTGTGTTTTGTGTGCCCTCAGCATGCAGGTTACTGATACTCATTGCTCTTCTCTTCATAGGCTGCTGATACCCTTGCTGTGAGGCAGAAGAGAAGGATTTATGATATCACTAACGTTTTGGAGGGGATTGATCTCATTGAGAAGAAGTCAAAAAACAGCATTCAGTGGAAGTAAGCTTCAATTCTGCATTTCCTCATATGCTCGAGAGCAACAAAAATTGCCTCCTTCCGCTTCTTCTGACCAGTTAAGACAGAATAACATTAGGCTCACCAATGAGCAATGCAACATTTTGGAATGACAGTAAAGTTTTAAATGAACTTTATTTGTCTTATCTTTAATTTGCATCTTTGATACATAGAATCAGGTTTAAAACATATACCAGAGATGCTTTCATGAAACTTGGAGTGCTACTTTATAACTAGCATTCACACTAGCTAAATCTGGGAAGATATTGGGTGACAGTATTTCCACCTACCTGCCCACCTGCATTGCATGCCTATTTTCTCTTTGGTTCCTGAAGATGAATGTGTAACTGAAGAGTTAAGAGGGAGGTGAAGGTGATCTGCAAACTATCTCTAATGGAGAAGAACCTACATTCCAAAAGAAAATCAAGTTGGGTAGAGGGAAATTCTAAACCTGATCTGAAGTTAAAAATGTTCATCTTCTGTTAAAGCACAGCCAGGCATGTAAATATTCGCTTCCTTTATGTTGAGTATTAGTATATTTTCAAATTATTGGAAGCATACTTAGAAAATGATCTTTTAGATTTTCATTTCTTGGCGGTTTCACAAACCTTTATACCTTTTTAAGAGGAGTAGGTGCTGGCTGCAATACAAAAGAAGTAATAGACAGGCTGAGGTATCTTGAATCCGAAATTGAAGATCTAGAACTGAAAGAGAAAGAATTGGATCAGCAGAAACTGTGGCTACAGCAAAGCATCAAGAACGTTATGGATGATTCTACAAACAACCAATATCCTTTTCAACAAATTGTGTGCATCTTGGAACTAGTATTAAAACAGCAGTTAAAGCATAGGTAAAGGGTAAAGCACACTGTTATCCATTTCATCCAGAAACAAAGAAGGCCTAACCTTTTTTTTATTTTTTGGTTCAAAAAGAAGAGTATAAATCATGTTTACATGACTTTTTAAGCTCTCTGACTGTATGAAAGGTAACCTGAAAATAATATAGCACTTGTGTATATGGCAACAGTTTTTAAGCCCACAGTATAATTCTGGTTTAAAATGAATTGTATTGCCTTCACGCACTTGGATTTATATTTCTTAGCGAATATGTGAATCTTTTTTTTTCCCTGTTACTTCCTTCTCTTGAAAAGATTAAGCTATCATCCAAAGATAAATTGAATTAACAAAGTCCTGAAGCTTGTTTGGTTTGGAACTGGAAAACTATCCTGTGTGTAAATACTCAGTAAGCAGAGAGGTCTGCCTACATTGCTTGTAATTATGTGATTATCTGTCTTATAAAATATTGCCCAAGTATTGAGATTTGGAACAGGAAAATGCCCTTCTTATTGATTGTACCAGTGCTAAATACTCAGCGTTACTTGCAGTTGCTCTTTAGAAACTCTACCTATAAAATGGATTTTATAAGAAATGAGATTTAAGTAAGATATGAGGAGAAACTTATTACTGGGAGAGCTAACACAGGAATTGATCCCCCAGGGAGGTGATGGAATATCATCTATCACTGGAAGTTTTCCAGAACAGGAGAGTCAAACATCTGTCTGGAATGTCTTAATAGTTGATCCTACCTTGGGGCAGGGTGAACTCTCACGTCCCTTCCAGCGTATTTTTATGTGATTTTGGGACATCCCAGTACATTGTTGAATTCTATAGTGTCAAGTTGATGAGGTAAATGGTATTCTTAAAAACAAGATTTTACATGTTCTCTGTTTAAAAAGAATCTCTCGATTCAAGCTACTCAGATTCTTTTCTTCTGGAATTTTTTTACGTATATAGATTTTTATTTTTTACAGTATGGAACGGTGTTATTTTTTAAATAGCTATTCTGAACATCATAAATCATGCCTTGATTACACCTGTAAGTACCTGTAGTAAGTTTATAGTTTAGGCTCAGTTTGGACAAACTTCTTTTAAAGGGTAAGAAATCATGCATTTCATGCATTAGAAAAATGTTCCTTGACATAAATTACATTTTCATATGTCACCCATGAAGATATCTGTAACTGCTTCAATGGTGAGTTGTTTCTAAAAGCTGTATTTCTTAAAGTGAGGGATTTTCTGATCTTCCTCTTGAAAGCTAACTTGCTAACCTGCTTTTTCCCTGCGAGTATTTTGAATTTAGAATAAGTATTCAGTAGTGATCAGTAGTAAATAGATGCCTCTCACAGTAAGTAGATGCCTCTCACAGTCTTCACAACTAATGAGTTCTGGCATTTTCTAGTTGTAGTCACAGAATGGATGGAATAGAAGTTCAGCTGTTTTCAGAGTACCCTTTTTGGTTGTCTTCTGTATTCATACTTTGTAATAGCTTGCCTCTAGCTCTAACAGAACCAGGGAGAACCATGTTGACCCAATTCACCAGATTTCATAAAAGTTTCTGGTGACAGCTTCAATCAGAGGTAATTCTTGATATTATACAAATGGAGCCAGCTGAAGTTCAAAGATGGGACTTGGCTAAATCAAAAAGATTCTTTCTGTATGGGAAGTTTGAACAAGTTGCCAAGATTTGCTGGCAGAAATTTTTCCCCTGGACATCCTTTCCTGATCCTGAGTTACTCAATGGAAGACTGTTGCTCGGCCTCCAGCTGTGCTCAAAATCATCTTTTTGCCATAAGGAAGGTTGGGTTTGTTTTTGAATTAAAAAAAAATAAAAATGCAAGGTTAGACTACTGTGGAGTTTAACAAAAAGAAGATGTTGCGGAAAAGAGTTAGTTACTGCAAAATATGGAGGAGGCATTTAGTATACCAGTCACATTGTACTTCATGTAAATATATCTCAGGTAGCAAAGGAGCATTATTCCGAGTTATGGATGAAGAGGAATTGATGTGCAGATAAGGCATGTTGTGCAAGTACTGTTGATGTAATTGTGATCTCCTAATTTTAACCAATAAGTTTTAGTGCACGTAGTACGCCACTAGTGAGTTTTACAGTCAACTGTTATATCTGAGTTGTATATGCTGCAGAAGTTTTGAGCTTAGACACTTGGAAATGTTGGCACTGAAGACAATCATTAAAACATTTTCTTGCTTTCCTGCGTAGGTTCTCTTCAAAGCCATAAAGTATGCTGTATCATAGATTTGGTGTAGCTGAAAAAGAAGCTAGTTAAATATTGGATCTTGAAACTTATAGAGACTATGCAAGTCCCATTACAAGTTTATTTATGCTGGAATTACGCAGTCTTTTAAGAGGCCTTAGAGAATTTTCCTATCTCATTCAAGTAGATACCATGCAAGATGTACGAAAAATATGCACAGTTAACACTTTCTTAAAAATTGCTATTTAACCAGGAGACACACTTCTAGCAATTCAAGCACCTTGTGGTACACAGTTAGAAGTACCTATACCCGAAATGGTATGTACTGATTTCTTGTTTACCTAAGTATTCTAGAAGGACAGTGGAGAAGAAGAGCAACACTAGAGCTGAGCATTTCTCTCTGTATGAGAGAAAAATACATATATATATATATAAGTTTGTCTTAGTTGAGAATGGAGGGGCTGGGTGGGAAAAAGTGTTTTTTTTTGTACACCTATATTAGGTGTACAAAAGAAAGAGTAATGGTAACTCGTCTCATACCGAAAACAAGTCATAATAGTGTTTTTTTGTCCCTCTCTTCTCTCTTAAAAATTGCAGCTTTCCAAATTGTGTATAATTGTTATGAATTCCCTTCAGAACTAATTAGCAGTGACTTTTGTTTGTCAAATTTAACATTTATTGTATTGCTAAATCATGTCTGTTACAGAAAAGCCTTTTAGGTTTAGTTGTAGTTTTAGTGTAGATGTGGGTTGTGTTCAGTCACGTGGTACTAGACTGGGTAGGAAAACACAGACTGCGGATTTCTTTTTAGCCTGAGGGCTTTAATGAGCAGGATTAGAGTAGAAAGCCAAACTACTTACTTCTATCCATCTTTTAATCATTTTTATTGTAAGGCTCAGTTTTAAATAGGGTTGGTATCTTACATAGTTGGGAGAGAGCGTTGAATGAAGCAAGATAGCCACTATACTTGTAGAAGACGTTCACAAGATAAGTTTTAGAAGGTATTTTTAGTAAGGCTAAACATAGTCTGGTATCATAACAACATCCAAAGCTAGGACTGTGAAGCTGGTCAAGTGGTACTGGATCTTTGTCCGTCTGTGCTGAAAACTGTTCAAGCAATGGTGTGGTTCTCTGTGTGACCAAAGCAGTTGTGATGCATCTGTTTTGGCTATTTGTTGAGGACAAGAACAGCTGATTTTAGTCTTCCACTGACAACTTGAAATTGGATTGTTTTGCTTTGGGTCCTCTCTGCCCGGGCACCTTTTCCACTTTTCTCATCCTCGTTTTTTCTTGAACATACTTGCTGAAAACCTGCTTGCTGGATTAGCCACTGTGAGCCAGTGGTCTCACAGAGACTGTACTACAGGAATACTCCTAGCTAAAGTGCTAGGATAACTTACCAAAAAGAAGCCTAGCAAATTAGCTAAGAATTGTTTCTGCTGACTTACGATCCAGTGTCTACTTGGTTTGAGTGAGATATTTAACTGTTGTGGGATGGTCGGTCCCAGAAAAGATCATTCTGAAACTCCTTGTAAGAGGAAGAAATTTAAATGCACAGAAATCATTATTTATCTGTTTTGTTACTGATAAGCTGCAGTCTTGCTACAAGTTTCATGTAACTTGAATTCATAACCTAAACACTTTGAAAGATAGTATATCTGTGTCTTCTGTATCTGTGCTGTGGCCAAGTAAATGCATAGCAGGTTTGTAATCTGTTTCCTGTTAGATCATTTGTATTTTTTTTAATATTTCTGTTTTTCATGTCTCCATATGATCTGATAAGTTTATGCCAATTATCGGTTCCTCCTAGTGTTTTAACTAGAAGAGCACAATCTTCTGGAGGTAAAAGGTGCATCAATCTGAGAATTCTATTCAAACATCTTCATTAGTTACTATGAGAAATAAGTCTGTGCAGTTACTGTTGTATTTTTGTACAGTTTGACGTTCTAAAGGAATTTTAACTTTCTTAATGCACCACCTCTACAGGGACAGAACGGACAGAAGAAATACCAGATCAATCTTAAGAGCAATTCAGGACCTATTCATGTACTGCTTATAAATAAAGAATCAAGCTCCTCCAAGCCCGTGGTGTTTCCAGTTCCTCCACCCGATGATCTTGCACAGCCCCCATCTCAGCCTGCAGCTCCAGTGACTCCCCTTAAATCTACTACAGCTACTCAAAATCCACCAGAACAACATGGTCTTAACCAGGGACAACAGTTGCCACAAACGTCAGTTGTGGACACGCCATCAGGTGGGTTTTTTCCACTTAAGATGGGTGAGGGAGGACTGGGGGTAGGAAAAAAAAACTGTTAGAAAAGCTGATAGATAAAGGAAAGGCAGATCTACGATTTGCATAGAAGTGCAGGTGTCTGTCAAGAAACCAGCCCGAGGGCTTACTAACAGCTTTCAGGAGGTTCACGGAAAAGCCTCTTCCTCTTCTGTCCTCTATCCAGTGAAATAGATTCTCCCCTTGTAGCTTATCATCTTATACAAAAGAGGTTTTGAATATGATCCTGTTTGTTAATCTGAGATGCTTTTCCAGAATGGTGTGGAACAAAATTGCCAGCCTCTGATGGAGTATATGATTTGAACATGTACCTTTTAATGAAACATAATATAGGCACCAGTTCCAGCTTTTGTGCTACGAGGTCACTTACCTACTTCCACATAGCCACAGCGAGAGGCTCCCTATCAGGTCTTCTTTCATATCAGTAGTAGGGTAATAAGGAAATACATGTATTTAAGAAAGTGCTGTCGGTATTACAGACTACAGTTCTGAGGGGTCCTGATTAAATTGTGCCTTTGAGTTTAGAATGGGGAGTAGACAGACTCCTCTCACCTCGTCCCAGACCTTGGCAGTGTTCTTCTCAAGAGATAAAGCCAGGTGTAGGTGCTTTGTGTGCTTTTTTTTTTTTTAATTTTACCACAACAGACTATATAATGTGCCTTCCTGTCTTTGTAGAAAGCAGTTTGCAGCAGAACAGTACAACTCCAGCAACTCCTTATTCCAGCATTCCAGATGCGGTGTTGTACCCCAGCCTTACAGGAGATGTCGCCCAAGCTACAGCTAGCTCAAATGACTATCAGGGTTTGCTCCCTTTGGACGTTAACTGTATTCTCAAGCCAAACTCATTTGACATAGCAAAGATGGATGAGCCCACAGGTAGGAAGAAAGAGTTGATATTTCAACGTTTTTATTGTTTCTTGAGCCTTTTTTTTTTTTTTTTTGACCAAGTTGCCAATGAGTTGCACAGAGGGAAAGATTAGCACTTTTCCCACAGAGCTGACAGGCCTTTTTTTATTATTATTCTAATGAAGCCATTGAGCCAGGTCTAAGTAGCAAGCTCATTTTCTGCTGCTATCAAATATGCTACATATTGCACATGGCTTTAGGGCTATAAGGGATCAACTGTACAGCATGAGGAGAACAGGAGATATTTATTAGGAAAAACTAGGGGATACAAAGATATTTTATGTATACGTGGCATGCTGTCTCCACAGCTTCTACAGTGTGCACATGAGCCACACTGTACTTTTGCAATTCAGTGTTATAATGCAGAGAATCTGTTGACTTCCATAATGCATGTTCCTGTTTTCACAGGAAATATCAGTGGGGATATTATTGATGAACTTATGTCTTCTGATGGTAAGTATTTAGTATCTTTACTTGAGGCTATTAAAAAAGCAGTAGCATGTCTTTTGTATGAACAGTACTCTTAGGAGGTGTCTGTTAAGTCTCATGCCAAGAGTCAGTATGAAACTACTACTTTCTCCTGTACTGCCTCCTCTATCCTTGTCATTCTTGTCTTTGCACCCCTATCCATTCCCTGCAGCAGTTTGATTTAACAGTCAAAATCTGAAAGTCTTAATCCAGCAAGTACTTACATGCATGAGTAACCCAGCAGTACTTAATTCTGGAACAAAGAAAGAACAGGTTGATGACTAGAGTGCTGCCTTAAAAAAAAACAAAAACAAAAACTTAATACTAATCTTCCTCAGGCTTCTTCCAGGAGCTTTGATCATGTATTTCAGAAGATATTTATATGCCTGCATGTGTGGCCAGGTCTGGTACACTGGCAGAACAAATCTAACCCTTTTTTGGTCTTGCATCTTCATGGCCATATGAATGCAGAACTGAGCCACAGCTAGTAATTTCATTTGTTCCATGCCTCCCTCCGTGCTGTATCTCACAGACTGCAGGCTGCCAGACAGAGGTGAACTCAGCTGGCTTTGTTCCTCTCTCCCGATAACTACGCTGCTCTGTGAGCAGCCTGTGTTAATATCTGCCCTTCAAAAGACAAATCTGCGGCTTATCTAGAAAGAACCATGCAATTACAAGATTCATGAGGGAAGAGTGGATTATGTGGACGTACCAATAAAATACACAGCTAAAATATAAATAATCTCCTCTTTTAGAGCACATAACACATTCCCAGCTCATTTGCATTAGATTAGTGTTGCTGTAGTACAGAATGAGGGCTAAGGCTTCTCTTGCATTCCCCAAAAATGGCCTCAAGCCCATGCATGAAATGCAGTGCACAGAGAAATGGACAGCCTCCATTTTTCATCTGTACAATAGGGAAAATGGTAGTTTATGTATCTCAAATAATAAATACTTGAAGATTGATACATACAGTACTGTAACAGGAATAAGGAAGTGTAAATATAAATGATGGAAAGTTGTTAAGATTTCGAAATCTGCTCAGGAGCTCCTTTGCTGCAAAAGCAGAGATTATGTCCATATTCCACAGCTATCATTTTACCCCAGCAAATTTATGTAAAATACTAAGGAAAAAGATGTGGACATGTCACTTATTGCGCCTGTTTGAAGTCAGTACAGGTATTCACAGTATGTATCCTAGCATACTTGTCAGACTATCAAGACAGTATTTTACTTAAGACTAACCCTGGCACTGCTGATGACAGACATACTGAATTATGAGCTAGGGCTGATATTCCAAGTGTTTTAATTTAAACTAAACTATTCCTGCTTTACAGTTTTTCCTCTCTTACGACTCTCTCCTACTCCCGGAGATGACTACAACTTTAACCTGGATGATAATGAAGGAGTCTGTGATCTCTTTGATGTGCAGATACTAAATTATTAGATATTGTGTCAACCAGACTACTTATCTACCTCTAACTATAACATTCTAGACTTCTTCATAACCTAAGTATTTGAATAATGAATGTATAACTTCTTAGTTCACTGACTCTGGGAGTATATTTCCTTTTGCTTCCCTTAATTACTTCACAAAACAAATTCAACCACCAGAAAAAAGGGCTTTTTTCAGAATTATGACACATTTTTTCATCTGAGTGTCTTTTGTGTAATCCAATGATTTGGAGTTTTCTTTTGTAAGGAAAGTGAAAATGCTTTATAGCCTTTTGATCATTTTTTTTAAAATGATTAGGCTTTGCTCACGGTTATCAGCATTTTCTTTGAAGCTTTACTGCCAAGAAGCTTTCTATATCTTTTTGACCTTTCAAACAATTTTGAAGCTTTCACTGCCAAGCTGAAAAGTGAAGGATATCAACTTGAGTTATGCTTAATTGTTTCAGTGAACCAATTTTGTGAAGTGCCTTCTGTTTTAGCACTTTAAGTTTCTCACACTGACTTCTGACATTCCACTTTCCTAGATGATAGGAAAGGTCTGTTTGTAGTTTGTATTAAAGTGTGCCAATACTTGTATATTAACAAGATTTTTTTTTTAATAAAATTGTACAAACAAAGCCTGTGTGATCTTCAGTTCTTGGAACCCCTTTGTTATTCATTACAGCTGTGATAATAGGCTTGTGGCATCATCCACGTTTGCTGGTTCACCTTCTGGTTGTGTAGAAACCTGAAAAAAAAAGTTTCAGTGTAAAGTAGAAAGTGATTTACTTTTACTGTTTGGAAAAAAGATACTACCTAGATGATGAGCTTGTCTTTATTATATTTAACTTAGGCTAATTTTGCAGTCATATAATTCAGTAATTTGGGGAACTACAGGCTTCACTACACTTGATAGATAAGCAGGAAGTAGTTCATGCTGCCAGAGAAAGGCAAAGCATCATGCCAGTAATGTACATGGCCAAATGGAAGTAGGCACAGCTTTTAGTTCAGGGAATACTTTCATTAGCATAATTTCGAAACTGATCAAATACCATGTTATGTCATGTAGAGCCCTGCTAGCATGGGAATAGCATGGTTTGCAGCCATATGCTGCAAGCTAGCAGGACTAGGGCCACTGGCACCAATGTCCTTGCTTGGCCTCATACTGTGCTGGCAGCACTGTCACCTGAGCTTCGTTCTCCTTTCAGCCTCTCCTTGAGGTTTTTGGCAATCATTATGTCACTTCCAGACATACAGAAACTTGATGACCCCAGGCAGAGTAAATGCTACTCATCTCCCGTCCAGTTCCCTCTTATTTCCCCAACAGCCAGGACAGATTCACCTGTGTTCTTCATACTGGCCCACGGCCTTTTCTGTCCCCCAAACCATGCCTGCAGCATCAGTAAGTATCAGCATAAGAAGATTTTGTAAAGAGAAGCTTAAATTCAGCATAAGGAGCAGCCTGTCAGTATTTAGTTGGTTAGTTATTTCTTGTCAATGCTCAAAGCTGCATGCAGCCTTGTTAACTAGGCTGAGAGCAAGTAAAATGTTGTTTTGATCTGCAAGCGCTGCAGGCAAGAGTTGTAGTACAGGAACTGGTGTTTCAGATATTGCTACTTCTCATAAGTAAATATAAAGAGACAGGTCTTGAGGGTTTGGAGCGGGAATTAACTTTTAAATGATGTTCTAGCTGTTTTTTAATAGATTAAAAAATATTTACATTGTAGAAGCACACTGCAGCTTAGTTGCCCACCTTCTTCTCTATTGCCTTTAGTAGTTACATAGGACTTGAATACGCTAACTAGATTTCAGTGTTAAAAAACAAACAAACAAACAAAAAACCTTAAATTAATAAAGCTTGGTTTATTCCCCCCTCAGATTTTTACAGACTGAAATTACCTGGTTATTCTTCTGAGGTTCCACTACAGGGCCTTTTGATAGCTGCTGTACCTCTTTCTGAATTTCAGTAAATGCTTTATTTATCTTGCTTACTTTGTCTGCATTTTCAATGTTTATCTGTAGGGAAGAAAAAAATTTACATGTATTGGTATGTTAAACTGCAATTCCACTGACGTGAAATTTCACTTTTTAAAAAAAAACAAAAAAAAAAACAATTGTTAAGCAGTCAGTATTAGTCTGGGGAAAAGTATCAATCTGCTGGAGGATATGAAGGCCCTGCAGAGGGACCTGGACTGGATGGGTCAATGGGCAGAGGTTTAACATGGCTAAAGTGTCAGGTCCTGCACTTTGGCCACAGCAGCCCCATGCAGCACTACAGGCTTGGGGGAGAATGGCTGGAAAGCTGTGCAGAGGAAAAGGATTTGGGTGGGGGTGTTGCTCAACACTCATCTGAACCTGAGCCGGCAGTGTGCCCAGGTGGCCAAGAAGGCCAACAGCACCCTGGCTTGTATCAGGAATCGTGTGGCCAGGAAGACCAGGGAGGTGATCATGCCCCTGTACTCAGCTCTGGTGAGGCCGCACCTTGAGTACTGTGCTCAGTTTTGGGCCCCTCACTACAAGAAGGACATCGAGGCCCTGGAACATGTCCAGAGAAGAGCTATGAAGCTGGAGAAAGGCCTGGAACACAAGTCCTATGAGGAACGGCTGAGGGAACTGGGGGTGTTTAGTCTGGAGGAGAAGAGGCACAGGGGAGACCTTACTGCTCTCTACAGCTACCTGAAAAGAAGGTGTGGGAAGCTGGGGGTCGGCCTCTTCTCACAGGTAACTAGTGATAGGACCAGAGGAAATGACCTCAAATTGCACCAGGGCAGGTTTAGGTTGGAAATGAGGAGACATTTCTGCCCAGGAAGAGCAGTCAGGCATTGGAACAGGTTGCCCAAGGAGGTGGAGGAGTCACGGTCCCTGGGGGTGTTCAAGGAAAGGTTGGACATGGTGCCTAGGGACATGGTTTAGTGGGTGACATTGGTAGTATGGTGATGGTTGGACCAGATGATCTTGGAGGTCTTTAACAAAAAAAAAAAACTTTAACAATTCTCTGATTCCAAGCATATTTTCCAAAATTGCTTTTTAGTAGGAGTATTTCTATACTTGAATTTGTCACAACCTAATTATATCATCCAATCATGTACTACTAACGTTCTAATACATCCAGAATTACTAAAGCAGTTGTACTTGCTCTGTTGGCAAAGGAGCCAGTACTGGCCCAGAAATGGGACACACAACAAAAGCCAGGTTGCAGCTGGGTCCTTCTACACAGCCTTTAGCTCCTCTTAGCTGGAGTTCCAGGAAGGGCTCCTTACTTCATGTGTAAATGACTTTACCAGTTTGAATTTCTTTATCTAGTTTGCCTTTCAACATCACACCTCACATTCCTATTCATTCATACTGTTGGTTTGGCCAACAACATTTACCAAGTTTTGCTATGGTATTTAAGGAAATTTCCACAGCTGTAGCAGAACAGGATGCCTGCCTGGTCCCCAGACACCTCACTGATTACTCCAAGTCCTCCTTTATAAGTTATTTCAGCAAAAACGCTTGCTTTTGAACACCAAGAGCTAAGATGTGGGTGCATTGCGCAGTGCACCAAGGACAATAATCTGTGGTGGAAGAACAGGGCAGATCTGGAGGCATGAACTCTTTCACCACTGCAGCAGAGCAAGATTCAGCTGATCTCAGCCCTGGCACGCGTTACTTCTGAAGCACCACGCTTTGAACAGCATCTTAGCCTTATAATGGCATATTACATTGCAGATGTTCCAGAAGTATCTTAAGGCAATCCCAAATTTCAGGCTGCCTAGTGCTGTTCCAAAAGCTACCACGGTAATTCACCTCGCAGCAATATGCACAGGCAGAAGCAAACACATATTCCTTTTGCTTTCAAAGCTGCCGTCGTTTCAGAGCACGTACACATTAACAATAACCCCATTTATTCCTAGGTGAGCGACCAAGAGAATCATTAAGAAAACAGGAGCATGAGGATGATAAAAACAAGTCAATTTAGATTAGTAATTTAATTTATAATAAAGTGACTTAAGAAATGCAGACAACTCCTAGCTCAAATTAGAGTGGATGGGGCTGTGGGCAACACAATTTACAGAAGGCTTAGGATTCCTGTAAGAGCCTGTTAGCGTTTCCCAGTCGGTTTTAATGCCTGATATCCTAGGGACACATCTAAAGCTGTCTGGATAGTTACAAGGGGCTTTAATCTATTACAGAATAAGCCTATTCTGAGCTTAATGGCAACTAAATCCCCAACGGCTCACTGAATTAAAGAAGACCGCTTCAAACACGCAGAATAGAATTTTACTCCCAACAAGCTGCTGACTTTCCATGAAGGCGTTTTTAAGCCTGTCCCTCCCTTCGCTGTGCAGAACCCTCCCGACTAAGCGGAGATCGGAAGCCAGCAACGTGAAATCCTCCTGGGGCTCCCTATTTCCAGAAGTTTTTATGTTCCCGGCTGCCAGATCAACCCGTCAGGTGGCTTTGGTGGCTGAGATTTTTTCTCCTGGAAAAATCCCAAAAGCCTTTTTTTTTTTTTTTTTTTTTTTTTTTTTTTAAAGAGCTGCTGCTTAAGCCCGACTGCGGCTGCACGTGTCGGGAACGAGGAGCCGCCGGCTCGCTGTGGAGCTCACCGCGGCCAAAATAGCAGAACGGTCCCGGAACGGGGGAAAAGGGGGCTGTGAGACCACCGTGTCCCAGCCCTGCCCAGCAGGGTCACCCAGAGCACGGCGCGCAGGACGGGGCGCGGGTACCTCCAGAGGGGGAGGCTCCCAGCCCCTCCGTACCGAGGTGCCCCCGCGTTCAGCCAAACCCCCCCGGGCTCGGTTCACGAGGCCCGCCCGCCGCTCACCTTCCTGAGCCCGGAGGTGACGCGCCGCGCCCGGCCCTTCCCGCGGGCTTTGCCGGCGCCGCCGCGGGCGATGCAGAAGACGCTCGGCGCCTTCGCCGCCTTCCGCGCCCGGCTCTTCCCCATCGCCCCCGCCGAGCAAAGGACGGGCCGCGCGCTGATGGCGTCACAGCGCGCGCCGGGGAAGCCCCGACGTCACGGCGCCGGGATTCCCCTCCCCGCCCCGCCCTCCTAATGCAGGGAGGTTGGGCGGCGGGGTGTGGCGGGGGTGCGACGGGATGCTGGGAAGTGAGATAAAGGGAAAATATAAAATAAAATAAAATAAAATAAAATAAAATAAAATAAAATAAAATAAAATAAAATAAAATAAAATAAAATAAAATAAAATAAAATAAAATAAAATAAAATAAAATAAAATAAAAAGATAGGAAAAAAGAGAAGATAAAAAAGCAATAACAATTAAGTAAAATAATAAAGTAATAAACTAACTGAAGTAAAATAAAATGAAATAAAATGAGTAAAAAAAAACTTTTAAAAATGAAATGAAATAAGATGAAATGAAATAATAAAATAAATTAAGGAAAAGAATAAAAATAAAATAAAATAATGAAATAAAATAAAATAATGAAATAAAATAAAATAATGAAATAAAAAAATATGAAATCAAGCCTCTGTGACCCGGCAGGGCCCTCTAATGGACCATCCCATGGGGCAGCCAGGTGGCAGAGGAGGCAGTGGCCAGGCCGGGCAGGGCTGGCCTTCATGGGGAGGCTGGAGATGGAGCTCCCATGGCACCCCTGCAGGCTGCATGGCACCCAGCGGCAAGGCCCTGCTGGTGTTCTTCCTCCTGGTGCCTGCCTACCTCTGTATGCAAGGGGGCTTCATGGTTTGCAGCTAGGCCCAAAGCATAAAGTAAGAAAGGAGAGAGCCTCATCACGTCTTCCGGAGAGAGGATGGGAAGATGGGTTCTGGCAGGCTGGTGTTCAGTTCATTTGAACTGTTAGGGTGTCAGTTGAGCATGTGAAACGTTTATAGAGCTCCAGAAGTCTTTCCTACAACCATGATCTATCTACATCATGATTGCAGATAACCAGTGACAGGACCAGAGGGAATGGCCTCAAGTTGTGCCAGGGGAGGTTCAGGTTGGAAATGAGGAGACATTTCTTCTCAGAAAGAGCAGTCAGGCACTGGGACGGGTTGCCCATGGAGGTGGTGGAGTCACCGTCCCTGGGGGTGTTGAAGGAAAGGCTGGACGTGGTGCTTAGGGACATGGTGCTTAGGGACACGGGCTTAGGGGCCCCGGGCGAGGGGCGGGAGGGGCTGGGGCCGGGCTAAGCGGGCGCGGAGCGCTGCGGGCCGCTTATCGGCGGCGGGGCATCGGGGCGTCGCCGCCCGGCCCCTTCAAAGCGGGCGGCGGTGCCGGCGAGGGCGCTGTTGCTGTCCTGTCCCGTCCCGTCTCGTCCCGACCCGTGTCGTGCCGTGCCAAGCCGCGCCGAGCCGCCCCGAGGCCGGAGCCATGCTGCACTGGGGCTACGACGAGCACAACGGTAGGGGGGCGGCTGCGCGGAGCCCCCCGTTGGGGACAGGGGGGCTCCCGTCGGGGCGACCCGGGCCGTCGCGGGGGTCGGCTCCGCTCCCGGAGCCGTCTCGGGCAGCTCCGTGCGAGAGCTGCCGGCAGCTGGAGGTGCCGCCGGGGCTCCGCTCCGACGGGGCGGGAGGGATTTGGGGTGGGAGCGATGCGGGCAGCATCCCCTGCGAGCGAGGGGGCGGCGCGGGGCTGGAAGCCCGGTGTTGGCCCCGTATCCCCGGGGCTGCCGGTGCCTCGTCCGCTGGGGCAGCCGCGGGCTCGTGTTTTTGTTACCGGGTGTTTTTCGGACACGCACCGGTCCGGGTCACCCCACCGGTGATGTCCCTCTCCCGTCCCGCGGTGGGAAGCATCGGGGTCGGTCGTCTGAGTGCGTAACTGCGCAGCAAAGAGGAGATAGATCCCTTTGGATCTTGGTTATTTCTTGGTTTCCTTCATCTTCTCGGCCTTTGAAGTCCCCAAATGGGCTCATCAGCAGGCATAAAGGCTTTTCCTCTGTTTTGCATCGTAAGTCATGCAAACGCTGCTCCTGTGTGCAGACTGGCTCCCTGTTCATGCAGGCAGAAATAAGTAAAAGTGCTTCTGCAAGCTGGAGTCAGTTTGGATCACACACATGGAATAACTTGTGTTGTCTGTTTTATTACACAGAGAAATAAAACTCTGTGTTTAGTAAAAGGTGAAGACGCATGTCTGTATTTACACATACTTGTGCACATAGGAGTACACTTTGTTGGTATCATCACTTGGAGTCTGGAGCACTGTTCACACAAGTGCTGCTTTTCCTTCCTGGTCTTTTTGTTCAATCTTTTTTTGGATGGATGTACTTTTCCTGAAAAACTGGGTGGTGGTGGATGGCAGTGATGTTGCAACGATTAGCGTCTTATCTACCGTTGTGCAGCGTGCTCTGCCCCTCCCCTTAAGACGTAAACGGGTCTTGTTTTTTTCAAGTTTGTTTCTCCATGTGTTTTCCATGGGCTCTGTGGACTTCACCTGCAGGGTCCAGATAAGAAACCTGCTTTCCTTCCCTTATCCTAGCCGTCCTCCTTTGCTATCCTCTGCTTCTAGGAAGGGGAGGGCACCAGAATTTCTATCGGTGTGGCCCTGGACCTTGAGGCCCCCTTTCTCCTGTACCAAACTCTGTTTACTGTGATAACTTATGTGGGGTGGAGTTTAGCTTTCTCTCTCTCCTCCTCCCTCGAAGACCCCAGCAGCTGACAGGTGGGGAGCTTCCCATAGTCTATCCACTTCCCTTCACCTCTCACAAGAGAATAATGGAGAGAGGCTTGGATACCCAACACTTGACTGCTCTTCCCTAGCATCTCTGTTATTTCTTAACTCTGTCTCATTTTGTGTGTTTAGTTTATTGGTTTTGCTTGTTTCTTTTTTTGCCGAATAGCGGATGCATGAAATTGCTCTTAATCTTTAAAAATGTTGCTCTGCATGGCCCCAAACAGTTTCCCTGGAACTAAGTTCAGCTTTTCCAACTGAGGAAGTAGCAGTGACTGAAATTAATTGAATTGCATGCAGCCATATATTCGGGTTGACTTTCTGAAGGGTTGGAAAGACACCTGCATCCATTCCGACTTCAGCATTTGGTACTTGCAATGATAAAAGCACTGTTTTTTTAAACTGGGGAAAAACTCATTTGCCCCTTAGCAATAAGTGCAACGTAAATCATTTTGTGCATAAAGTAAGTTGTCAAATATTATAAATACCAGTCTGCCTTTATGGTATATCTGTGTAGAACAAGGGCTGACTGGTATGCACCGAATGAAATGTTCCTCACTGCTTTGAAGCATGTATCTCTGAAATGCTAAGAGGCATTATTTTATTTCTATGCAAAACTTTGCCTTTGTTTTCTTGCCTTTATTCTTACCTCACAGTTTTGATGGTGCTTGCATATAGAGGCATAATACTGAGATCCTGAAAGCTGGTTTTGGTGCAGCATCATCATGTGTGCTTTTCACAGCTGCTTGAGGTTGCAGTACAGGGGGGAACGCTCTCAACCCTCTGCAGAAGCAGACCTCTTAGATAACCAGGAACTGCTTCAGTTAGAAAACAAATTGAGAATCAATTGCCTTATGTTTACTTCTTAATAAATTTAATAAACGGAGTTTAATAAATTTAAGTTTAATAAATTATATGGAAAGTTTGTATATGTGTTGTGTTTAACTGCAAACATGTCTCTTGGTCTGTTACAACTCTAACACTGAGCTATTTTGTAAATAAAACGAGATGAATTCCTTTTCTTTTCTCACCAAGACTAATTACATAGTTTTGATGTCTGCATTGGAAAACTCCACTTAATTTTACCCACTGTGAATTTTTGATTGTTCTCTCTAGAGCTAATATTTTTAGAAACTAATATGTAACCAAATTACTTGCAAGCCTAACTGTATAAGTTTAAGCATTTCATATATGACAAACTGGACAATGGATCCTCTTTAGAATTGAGGATGTGCTCCTGAAAAGATCAGACCATGTCAGACCAATAAAGTTTCTTCATATAATACCAAACTGTCAATAATAATAATAATAATAATAATAATAATAATAATAATAATAATAATAATAATAATAATAATAATAATAATAATAATAATACACTTATGAATTATGAAGTTTTCTTTATGCAGGTATAGAGGCTCACTGAAACCAAACCGTATACTGCATTGCCTCCGCTAGGCTTGTTTCAAGTTAGTCCAGCCTTTTGATGAAACTCATCACCTTTAACTTCAGCTGGATAAAAGCACTGCAGTTAGGTGCTACAGTAAGCTGCATTTCCTGACAAATTCATAACTGCCTTCATTATGAGATCTGATTCATACATTGATGTGTGCAATGCTGGTGACTGCCATAAGTCAAGTACAGACAGAGCTGTACATCACATTAGGTAGTGGTGTCTGTAAAATAAAGTGTGCACAATAAAAGTATGCAATCTTCAGAGCAGATGGTCCAGGTTTTTGTCTTAAATCTTGGCTACAGTGACTTTGATTGTTGAGAGTTACTATCTAGCCTCCTCTAGCAAAAGAGCATTTTTCTATCAACAAGAGGAAACTTCATAAGTTCCTTTAGTAAATTAAAAAATGAGCATCATGTCTGTTGTCTTCCAACAGTAATGATTTGTTTTCTGACAGACATACACAGTGCTTGCTTTGGGATGGGGTCAGTAGTAATGAACAGAGACGCAATTTTCGTAGCATAGGAAGAGTGGGATAATTGCAGTAGGGTTGCTGGTAGGTAATCTAGTAAGGAATACCACTTGATGTAATTAGGTGGTACAAAATGAGCTTAAATTTCTTTTATTTTCCTGTATATTTTGCAAGGACAGTTTTCTGGCAGTCTTGTGTTAGTGACAGATTCTTAATCACCAAAGTAAAAAAAAAAAAAAAAAAGTTTTGGCTATCTGAGCTAAGGACAAGCACCAAAGCAAGTAAAAAGTCTTTTTACTTTATTGTGGAATGATTCAGAATCACACGCTACTCATATTATTTGCTGTATGCTAGGTATAGTTATTGCTGAGATGGAGCAATAGGACAAAGTAGTCAACCACATAAATATATTTGGCCTTTTCTCAAGTTAGGAATATCCTAAGCATTAAAGTTAAGTAGCAATAGGATTTTTCTAAGCACCTTGAATTTTAGCAGCTAGGTATGAATGATGGAGAGCGAATGCTTCTTCAATGAATAAAATTGTACATTGTATCTCCAACTAGAAAGTACTAGGATCTAAACAGAATTAAGATTATATCACATGCTAAACTGTATTTAATTAAAATATTGTATGGCTTTGACCATCATTTGTGAAGTGTGAATTAAGTTTAAGCAACTTTATATTTCAAACCAGGAAGATTTCTATCTTCTGCCTTAGAAGTGGTTTGCCTAATGGGTTTAGTTAATGAAATCATTAGCAAAATTACTCTAACAAATTCAAGACCCAAAGCCCTTGTTTTACCTGGAGACGTATCTGGTCTTTGCGAGCTACTCCTTCCCTCTTGCATTTTTTGGTGCTGTTCAGGGCCAGCCCGGCCGTGCCCAGGTGGCTCTGCAGGCTGCTCCCCCTCGGCCCTCCCTGATTTACTGCGGGGCACCAGGGCTATTTTAGCACCTGCAAATTTCTGAGCTATGTTCACTCCTATTGAAGTCAAGGAAAGAAAGCTATCTGACTCCTTTTGATGTCAGGCTATTAATCACAGCATACTACATTCTACTCCTTTTTTTGTCATTGTGTTTATTGAAGTGATGAGACATCGAGAAAGATCCAAAGCAACAGTCTGGTTTTTAAACTGAGATCAGTTACCTTCCATATAGGGAGCAATGAAGATTTCTGGGGGTGCAGATTTTACAAGCTCGTATTTAAGTTTTTCTAATATCTAGTCACTCTTAGTTATTATGCTTCTTACCTTTGATAAACCCAAGGGAAAAAAACAATTCCTATGCTCCTTATAATACTGAGAGGTCATTTGCTCTGCAAATTTTCTCCTCCCTTCCCCCTACCCTTTTTCTCCCTTCCATCTCCTTTCTCTCCTTCTTCAATCCCCCTCCATCCACACTTTTTCCCTCTTTTACCCCCCTTCTCCTTCCTTTAACCCTCTTTTGTCCCCCTTTTCCCCTTTTTCCATCTTTTTCCCCCCTTTTTCATGTTCCCTTCCCTTCTCTTGCCTGCACTACAGCTTGTTTGCTGCCTTTACCTGGTAGGACATATTCCCCAAGCAACACATTGTTCCCATTTTTTTTCTTACAACCTCTTTCCATATTGTTTATTATTCAAGTATGCTTCAGCTATGGCACGTTTTCTATTTGAGATGTCTGTGTGAAGTTCACTTCATACTTCTTATCTGTGAAGCTTTTCTTACTACTTCAGAATGATATTTGCCATTTTTTCTCACAACCCTATTGCTGATTTACAAGACAATGCACACATGTACGTATGGAGACATTTTAGCGAGAGGATGGCCCCCTCTCTGCTGGTGTGACAGCTGGTTCGCAGGGCTGATGCACTGGGAGGAGGTGATCAGTGAGCAGTGATGGTTTTGTTACAAGCACTGCCTTCAGGCCCCAGAATTGCCTGCACATCACCTTTTTGTCTTTTTTTTGACGTCTTCCCATCTCATTCAGCATAGTTGGCAGGAGGACGTGTTCTCAAATCTTTTGCTGCCAGTGACTGATGTAAAAACCCTTTGGGGTTGGGTGGACATTAGGTGGGTAAGAGGGAATCCCTAAAGATGTAATGAGACATGATATCAGGCAAAAACGTCACATCAAAAATTTAGTGGTGCACAGTGCCTGTTGCATACGGGATACTTGATTTGAAAGAACACTTGCTGGATATGTCTTGTGCATAGCTGAGTTTTAGCTGTGTGTCATCAAAAACTGGCCTACTGGACATGGCCTTGTTTCAAGGCCAAATACATTTAGATACACTAGGCAAGGTAGGTGAAGGGGTCCCACGAGCTGCTGTTGCAAGGTAGTACAACAAAAGTAGCTGAATATCTTGAAGTAGGGTTTTCTGATGTACACATTTTGAATTCCCAAGAAGGTAAACAAGAAAAAATCAAGCAGTCTGTTTTCTCATGAAGCTTCTCTTCCCATGCCTTGCAGGGCCTGCCCACTGGAAGGAGGTTTTTCCTGTCGCTAATGGAGACCGTCAGTCACCCATTGACATCAAAACTGAGGAAACCAAGTATGACCCCTCTCTCCGTCCTCTAAATCCCAATTACGACCCGGCCTCTGCTAAAATAATCCTCAACAACGGGCACTCCACCAGTGTTGAGTTTGATGACACCGTAAACAAATCAGGTTTGTTCCTTTCCTATTGCTCTATATTTCCTTCCACCATTTCCTGAATGTAGTACAGCCTGGGCCTGTCTCTCTGCTGGCTGTGACCTCCTCATAACCAGTAAGCTCCACTCTTCCGGATGCAAGATTCCCTTTTCCCCAGACTTTCAGCATGTTGCAATGTGGGGATATAATTCCAGATGAGTACGAGGTTGCGTTTCTCAGGAAGCGCTAGGATGCCCTCTTCACACGGATGGTTTGATCCACCCCAAACAGCTAGATAGCGCCAGCACCCCTGTTTGAACGGTGTTTTGTACCATTTTTCAAATGCTGCTCTCTCACTGCAGATGAATCCTTTGTGTCTCATTACAGGTTCATTCCAACCGAATCGCTCAAGTCTCTTACCTGACTTTAGTTGCAGGTTTGGTTATATATTTATTTTTTTTTTTTCCTTTATAACCCATGCCTGGACTTCTTATGTCAGGAAAGAGCCAATACAGAACAAATGAAATACATCCCAAGTGATCCCTTTTCTTTTTTGAAAAGTGTCATTGTTCCAGTCTTTTACAGGAGTGTATATCTTCCCTTTTTGCAAGCAATAATTCTTATTTAGAAATTCTCTGGTTTAGTGTAGTCTTTGTAATGTCAGTGCCTTCATCTTTAAAAATGTCTCTTGGATGGTAGGCGAGCTAGCACCCGTCCACTGAAACTGCATGAATGCAGTTTCTTGAAGCAATAAAATCCTTTTGTGGCTACATGAGGCTTAGCTGAGGATCCAAGCCAATGTCATGCATACACAAGAATCAGAGCCAGAAGGGAACTAATTCATGATCATCCTGTCCATTAGTCCTGAGGACCTATTGGCTTGTAGTGGCTATAGACATAGATGGACATCATACTTTGCTTTCCTGGACAGTCTTAGTTTAACTCTTAAATTTCCTGTTGATATGTGCAACATGGTATTGCCTGAAAACCACCAGCTGACCATCAGTGATCTAGTCTGACCTCGTGTGTCTCAGAGGCCAAGCGACTTCCCAGAATTAATCTCTGCTTCAAGTCTAGTAGGTGTGGGTGAACTAAAGCACACCTCTTACAAAAACATACAATCTTGATTTCAAAATTTCCAGCGATGACGAATCTACCACCACCTTTGGTAAGTTTTTCTAATTGTTAATTACCCTCACAATTAAATCAAAATCACACTTTATTTTTAGTGTGAGTTTAAATCCTTTAAATTCCTTTTCTTAAACAAACAAACAAACAAACAAACAAAATGAACATGAGTATAGCAAGAACCTCTTCCTCTTTCTAACTCCATCCATGAAGTGATAGGTCCTGATCGTGTTTTTGTAGGCTTATATTGGTACCAAAGCAGTAGTAATGTGATCCTCTTCCTACTACTTTCCTCAGGCCATATATCCAGGGATAAAGCCCAAGTTACAATAAAGCTCTGGCAGCTGTTGATTAGATAATTAACAAATATAATCCCCAGTCATTTCCAGGAAACTCAATATCTTCTATGTATAAAGGACATTCTTCAGCTGTACATGCATGGCTTTACATTTTGTCCATTTTCACTCATTGCTTATCAAAAGCAATCAAACAAACAAAGTCCTTCTGTAGCTGTAAACTGAATTATTCATTATTTTCCCTAATATTTGTCACTGACAAACTTTATCAGTAATGTTTTTGTTTTCTTTCAGGTCATTGATCAAAAAAACCTGAATTTTCTAGGGCCAAAATTTGGCCTCTGGGGCACCCTTGTGAAGTAAGCACTCCTGCCATATGGTAGTTTTATGAGAATAAAAAAAAAAATAAAAACCAAACCCAAAGTACATTGTACAAAGTACAAAATACATTGAAATCTTTTAATACATTAGTAACTGAATTCAGTGTGAACTATTTCTTTACTTCAAGCAGCACTGAAGTTGGGCTGTCAGGCCTGTAATTGTGTAATTTTGTTTATCCTCTTTGGTACCACTTTAGCTCCATTCCCTTAAATTGGTTTATTAACATTTCAAATACCTCTTCTTCCAGCTCTTTTCAACTTTGAGATACTAATGTTTGCTTCAAATAGTTTCTGATTAACTTCTTCCTAAATTTCTGTTTGAGTGGAAGATTTTTACCATCACTATATGACGTGACACAAAACCATCATCAGGCCATTTTCATATTTTTCAGCAGAAAATTTTCACTGTATGCTGCTGATGTATTTCTGCATAATTATTTTTCCTCAGCCAGTTTGAACACTGATCTTTACGCATTTTTTAGGATCATTTGCCTGCAAGTTCTCAGTCCTTGAAATAAATAATTTGTTTTAGGAGTACCACTTCCCCATCCCCTTCATTCACTAGGTTTATAAGCTCTCTAAAAGTACATTTTTGAGCTAAAGTTAAGAAGGTCAAATATTTTTGCCTCCAGTTCCTTTCCATTACCCAGGCTACTTGTGTCAGCAGATAGGCAAGTTAAGGAATTCTTTTTAACATTACTTGGTGGCATTTTGCTCCTATCAAAATTTAAGTTTTGGACTAAATCTAGAAGAGCTAAAAATGACTCTTTTCCTTCCCAGAGCTCTTAATTTAAAAGCCATCTGGTTGAACCTCCCATCTTTTCTCCTTAAAATCTCTATAATGAACCAGTAAAACATCTCATACTAATCTCCAGTCCCTCCAAGGAGGTGTGAATGGAGCAGGGAAAGTGGGGTGATCTGTTTTGCAATAAGTAAGGAATCTTTCTGAATCCGATTCATGTTCAAGTCTCTGTGCAGACTTGACAGGGATGGTTTGAGTCTGTCCAACTGATTAGAAAGAGATAAGCACTTATAAAATCAAAAGCCCACCCATATGGGTACTTAGTTGAAATAAATGGCTAAAGTGTCCATAATATTGTACTTGGACAATGGATATATATTTCTGTTCAGTATACACTCCTGTTTTTCAGACTTCAGTCTACTGTGACTGGATCTGGATGCAAAAGAAGGAAAGAGCCTTGAAAAATATTATAATCCAACTACTTTCCTCAAAATTTCAAGGAGGAGAAAAAATTATGTTCACATTTTATTTTTCTGATCCTCCCCTTTGTTCATAAAATCTCTATTTAAGCTTCATTTATCAGTTACTGATTAAGATCATCTGTTTCCAACCTCTCCGCCATGGGCAGGGACACCTCCCACCAGACCAGGTTGCCCAAAGCCCTATCCAACCTGGCCCTGAACACCTCCAGGGATGGGACATCCACAGCCTTTCTGGTCAACCTGTTCCAGTGCTCACCACCCTCAGATCAAAGAATTTCTTCCCAATATCTAATCTAAATCTACCATTTTTTTTTGTTTGTTTAAAACCATTCCTCCTGAGAAATATCCAGTCCATAGCAAGACACACCTGGTGATAACCTGGTGGTAACTATTTAGTGGGCAGTAACCCACTAATCTACACATTAGTGCAATTTTGGAAGTCATATCCTAGACAATCAAGGATTCCTGTATAATACTTCAAAGAAAGGAGGGTCCATCCAAGACAGCTTTTGAGAAGAAACAGGGCAATATCTGAAGACCGAAGCCTGGTGTGAATTTAGAGGATGTGGGCAGCAGCTCCTGTTCCTGCAGTGAAACCTCTTTCTTGTGTTTGGGTTTGTAGTGCTGACCGGGGGGCCGCTCAGTGGGACCTACAGGCTGCGCCAGATTCACTTCCACTGGGGGTCCAACGATGAAGCTGGCTCTGAGCACGCGGTGGACGGGATGAAGTATGCAGCAGAGGTAAGGCTCTCTGTGGAGTCATCTGTTCCTCTAAGCTTGTGACTAGCTTTCCATTGTGAGAATAATTTTTCCCCTCCTCTCCCCGCTTTTCCTTCTCCCCCCATTTTATCAAAAGACAAGCAGTCTTCCTGAAGTGTTTCGCGTTTGGTCCTTTCTGTCTCCTTCGGTGCCTTGGAGTAGTCCAAATGTCCAAAAGTATTCAGTCTGGCAGTTTCTGATTCCTCTTTGAAAACAGAAGTAACAAGAAGTATTTTGATGGGACTGAGATCTTTTAACAGCATGTAGTTCAGACAGTGAAGAATTTTCTGGGGTTAAAAAGAAGTAAAAAAAAAATATAAGCATAAATGCTAATGGAAAAATAGAAGGCTTGTAGTACTAAAGAAGAAAAAAAAAAGTTGAAATGTATGCACAGTGGTGTGATCAGATTTTGCTGGAAATGCTATGAGACAGTGGTCAGAAAAAAAAAAATCATTTTTCTAACACTAATGGGGAAAAGTGACATTTGCAGTGTTTAAAGGCTTATGTTTTCCACAGGAACCAGGTGAGATGGAATATAAAGAATTAATAGAGGTGCTTTAAAACCATTAAGTGCCAAAACCAAATTTGTAGCTGAGAAAATATATATATGTATACCATCTAAGAAACCAAATGGAAGGAGAAAATATCTGTGAATTTCTAGCCAGTCTAAAAAGCTTTCCGTTACCTGGTGGTTGGGTAACCCTCCACAAGAAGCTCTCTTGAAGTTATTTTGGCTTTGGGATAAGAAACCCAGAATTCAGACCAAGGCTTCTGACCACTGTTCACACAAAAGAAAATACCTCAGAAAGAGAAGTGAAGATGGTTTCATTGTTCACCTTCATGTGGAAGAAGTGTAAGATTTCAAGAAAAAACATCAACCATATTGAAGAAAGTAGCATACAGGTAAAGAAGACTTCAAGGTTCAGCCCCTTGAACCCAACGGGAAGCAGAAGGCATCCATGACTCCATTCTTTGTGGCAACGTATGGTCTGATCAAGGTCTCCTCTCAAGCTGCAGTGACAGAGCGGTGGTAAGACGGTATATATTCCTTAAAAGAGAAGTCACAAGCCATTGAGAATGGGGCTGTACCCAAAAGTGTTTCACAGCTCTTGTTTCTTTTGAATTTGGGGGGGTTGGTTTGGGGTTTTTGGCAAAGTGATGAGGGAGTGGGAGGGGGCCTCATTTAGTTGTGGGAATTTTGCTTTTTGTTCTTTGTTGCTTTTTTTTTTTGCTTTTTTAAAATCCACAATAAAGTCAATTCTGACTGAGAGTATCTGTTTCCTTTCTGTGTATGTAAAAATGTTATAATTCAAAAGTTGTTCAACATAGTTTCTTTGAACCTATAATGATGAGTGGTGCAGGCACTGAGCTCCAGGATAGCAGTGCAGCCAAGAATGGTTTAATGAATTCTGTTCTCCTCCTGGTTTAATTAATTATAGTTGTAGCAACTTTCCTTCATGGATTCTGAAGCTGTGAGCCAGCATGTGTTTCATTGTGTGCATATGTGTATTATTGATTTCAGTGGGATTCCTTACTTGAAAGTAGTGTCTTGGCCATTGAGAGCCAAGCACTCAGCAAACACCCCGTTACATGCTGTAACACCAAGGAACAGCTCTGTGCTACGGATATGGTAAACTGAAGCTCACAGAGGCTAGGCAAAGACTGAGGTGTGGAGTCAAAATCTTCACTTTCCTAGGCCTGTATTTCAACCATGTAGTTATGTTGTATCCCATACAAATACTTTATTTAAATGCCAGCTTTCCTAAACTGCTCTTACTTGGGGGTTTTAAAGTGTTGTATTTCAAATGCAAGCCTTTTTTTCAGGGGTTCATCCCAGTTTAGGTCATCAGTGGAGTTGCTTTTTAGCACTCCTAAGGAGTAAAGTTCAAAGTCTGAAAAGATGGTCATCAATTTTGGAAAAAATGCCCTGCTTCTGAGCCTCTATTTCTTTATTTTAAAACTGCAGGTAATAAGATTTACTAATCCACTGAGGATTTGTGAGAGGAATTAACATTTGTGAAGTACTTAATCTTAAACTCTGCATGAGTGTTTGTGCTCTCTTCAGTTCAGCAGTTGGACTATTGCTCAAGGCTGGGATGTCCTGGTGCTTCCTGAGCTCTCAGCATGGAGCATGGGCAGGATTTAGGAAACCTGGCTTAGCAGGAGGAACCAAAGTGGTATGGGGGTAGACCTCATGATCTTTGTCTTTCTCCACCTGGCTAGAAGACAGGTAGCAAGTCATCTACACCCCATCTTGCAGTAAGGTGTCTTCACCTAAGAAACTGCCATAGGACAGTTCTGGAAAAATACATGTTGGAAATGCAAATGCTCGCCTGAGCATATCAAGCCACTTTTAAGTTGCTAGTTACTAGTAATCATAGAAAAAAACATTTGCCAAAGATGAAATTTTGATAGTCATCTTAAACTTAACACAGGATGTCAGTGCAAGTTTAATGCATCTTCCTCTGCCCATTTGCTAGCTATTTATGTGGCTGATTTTCTGAAAGCTTAATTAAGAAAAAAAAGGAGCAAAATACTAATGCCATGTTCATGTTTTTCAATCACTTCTTAAAATCAGCTGTACTAGAAATAGGTTTAAAATCTTAGCTTTAGTTACATAACCATGGGATGTCTTGCCTTAGCCTCTCTATTCACAACCTAGGGATCCGACAGCAGTTTGTCAGACACAGTGCTGTGCTGATTGTTGCTAAATTTTGAATAATTCCCACCACTGGCAATGCTTGTTGCCATTTGTGTGAACTATATGATTACCAATTTCAATAAATACTTGCAATTAGAAAACTGAATGGCTCTGAATACAAATAAGAAAAGTAGAGTGTTAACACCATAAAAAGTTCTAGTATTAATTTATGACTCTTTCAGTTCAGCGAGAGTTGATGCTGTCTGTGCCTCTTGCTTTTCAGCTTCACGTGGTTCACTGGAACGCAGAAAAATATTCCAGTTTTGTTGAGGCAGCTCGTCAGTCAGATGGATTGGCAGTCATGGCTGTATTTCTGAAGGTAAGAAAAATATACTTCAGCCCCCAAATAAATCTGCAATATGAACCCAAAGGCATAACAGTGATGGTGTAATTATTGCAAAAGAAATGTTTGTTTTGTATGGGCATTTAATTGTAGTGTTTCCTTCATAATACATGAAGTATTATTTACTTCCAATATAGAAAGCTGTACTTCCTTTAATATTAAAAATAGATTAACAGATCTTCAGGACAGTGAGACCCTTCAGTTGGCCTAGTCTGCCCTCCTGTACAATGTAAGCTGTAGAACATAATTTAGCTGCCTCTATCTAGATCACAGTAACTTGTGCTTGCCTAACATGTTTCTTTAAAAGGGTAATCTAATTTGGTTTGGATGCCAATCTAATCTAATCTAATTTGGTTTGGTTTATTTCTTCTGAATAATAATTAAATGAACAAAATTAAAATAAAACGGAGAATTTCCTTCTGATTGTTATATACATCTTTGCCTCCTGCACATATTCTGAGATGAAGTTCAAACCTTGCAACAGCTTCATTGGCCTCTGTATGAAGAAACAGATGGAAAAGGCACACCATCCACAACAAAGGATAGGGTTTTCATAAAATCCGTGGTTTCTGCCTGGTGACTTCAGTTTCCTGGGGACAGGTAGTCCTGTGGGGCAGCTAGTGCAGGTGCTGTGGTGAAGGCAGTCATCAATTACATGCAGCAGCAGTTGCAAAGAACTGCTGTAGTAACTCTGTCTTTCCTTGAATCATTATAATGTAAACTGGAAGGTTTCACTAGATTTCTTAGCACACAATTTCTGCTCAGCATGCATAACAATGTTTCTAAATTTCTTGCTGTTTTAAGTAATTCCAACTTCTGATAAAAGCCTGAAACCTTAAAGTTTCTCCATATAGAACATTAAAAAAAATCTTTAATGTCCCTGCATTGTAATGTTTGTAGGTCTTTCGTAGCTTAACTAGTTACTATGATTGGCCAGAGGTAAATACTGTCAGCAAGGGAGTGGATCTTCTCTGCATCCAGTCTCTAAGAGTCAGCTAGTCAAAGCCTCATTCTTGCAAAATCCATCAGATCTCACAGTCACTTAAGCAAAGCCATATGAAACTGTTTCAGTATGTTTGCTTTCTGATCATTTATTTTTGCAAATTTTCTCCATAGCTCTAGCATTACTTTTTTATCTCCCTTGTTTAATAGATTGGTGAATGCAACCCTCAGCTGAAGAAAATTACTGACCGCCTGGACACCATCAGAATCAAGGTGAACAAGTGGTTCTAAAGCACTCCTGCTTTAGATGGTTGCTTTAGTTTTGTTTTTGGTAACCTGGCTGCTAATCCCTTCAACTTCAAGTTCCCTACACCTTCCTTTCATAGCTATTCATATCTAACTCTGACTTGGGACAGTTTAGGAAATTTCTTGCTAAGTAAGTTGAAAACCAGTAAACAAAAAATATTTTTATACAGTCAGAGATCAGAAGGAAAGGCACAGAATGTAGTCTTTGGCCAACCCATTGCTGTGAGAATATTAACAGGAAAGGAATATGCGTCATGGGAAGCTGTGAAAAACGAGGAAGGAAAAGTTTCCTCCTGTATTTTGCTGAGGTACAGGGTGAGAAAAAAGCTATTGTTTGTGATAAAGAAATCAACCAGGCTTGCAGCATCACATTTCATACAGGCATCTCTGGCCTAGTAGCCCAAATAGGGGGAAGTAGTAGTAAGCCTGGGAAGAGTGAGTGGGGGATAACACCTGTGGGGTTATTATGCTAGCGCCAAAAAGAACACATTGGATGTCTAACATTTTCTCACCTCTTCCTCAAAACTTCATCCTGCAATCTTTTGTAGCTATGGCGATTCTGTGCTAACATGACTCCTTTGATAGTGTCCTGCTAGCATCAAAGACCCAGGCAGCAAAGCTGTCACAGAAGTAGGACCTCATCTAAAGGGCATTCCCTCACATGCTGTGATCATCCAGGATGCAGTCAGCCCACCCCATAATGGTGAAGCTCTGCCCCTTTGGCGTGATTTATCTTGGGCTCTTGATTTTAGATATTACTAGTGTGTTTTTTTGTTTGTTTGTGTGTTTTTTTAAATTGTTAATGATTGTAAGGCACTGATGATCTTGCTTAAGAAGTAATTTGCTAAATATATTTAGTCTAGAACCACAACGATCTTCTTTTAATTTCCAGGGTAAAAGAGCACTATTCACAAACTTCGATCCTAGCTGTCTACTTCCCAAATCCCTGGACTACTGGACTTACTTTGGCTCTCTCACTGTTCCACCTCTTCTTGAAAGTGTCATCTGGATTGTTCTGAGAGAGCCCATAAGTGTTTGTTCCGAACAGGTGCAATTTGTTTTCTAACTGCTATAGATATTTGCTTTTCTATAAGAACATAATTTGTGCAGACCTTGACATTGCATACATGTATCTTGTCAAATTTTCAAAGGACAAAATGTGTCTATCAAATTTATCGTGACTTCTTGTTGCCTTTCTTTGTGTATCAGCTATTGATTATCCATTTTTAAAAACGAACCAACATATATATATATATATATATATATATATATATATATAAATGTTGCAACAGTGACACCCAGTGGACTGATAATCTTTGCTTTGTTTCTCCCAGTGGAGAGATGCTGAAGTGTATCAGAGTACAGCAACTTTTAATATTGGAAGCTGATAAGTACATCACCTGTGATATGATCCATATGCTGGTCTCACTGTAAATCTCAGGATTTTTGCACCACAGCATTTGTCAATTTCATGGTCAATATTACAAATACTTCAGTAAAATTCAATACGTTAGGCCATATAGTCAGCAAAACTGGTGATGTTTGCACAAGATCTTGAAATAGTTCACTGAAAGGGACTCTTGTTAGTCATGCAGTCAGACCTCAAACTTTGTTTTTAACTGATTTTAAATTATGTATTCAGTCAGTGCTTCCATTTTTCTCATCTGTAGGTTTGAACATTTGCATCAAGATATGAATTTCCCAAATACAATCCATTGTTCAGGTCAAAAGCTTCTTACTTGGGCTAATCTAAAATTAATATATTCTAAAATATTGAGCATTATATACATACACCCATGTGTAACTGCTTCAGAGGACACAGTATTGGAAAGGATGCAAAATACAGTTATTCTTTACTATTTCACAAATAGTAGCTATATCTTATGCATTAAAGTGTAAATGTGCTATATTTGTATAAATATAAGCCTGCATAGAGTTAAAAATATTTTTTTTAGTAATGTTTGCCATTGTGATTCATTCCATGACTCATACTGTTTGGCCATTTATTTTTATTTCTCAAGTGTGTATTTCTTTGGGACTTTATAGTTTACTTGTCACTTTTTGGTGCACTTTTCAGATTGAAAGAAGTGAAGAATAAATTTTAAGTTTTTAGGAACTTACAATGAGCCTAAGTGACATAGAATTCTGAATATTAGCTCTAGAGGGGGGTGGAGGAAGATAAGATTAACCCTTTTTGCCCTTAATGCAGTTAAGATGCAATGTGCCATAAAACTCAGTGCACTATTAAGATGAAATTATTTTTGTGCTATCCTGCCCTTGGTAATGAAGAAATAAAGTAAGCTGGTGTATAGAAAAAGGAAGTATTGGAAATATTAGAAATTAGACAAAATACTAACTTCAGACCCTAATTCAGATTCCCATTTCCCAGGGTTTAGACATGGAATTCTGACCTGGTTTTCTCCTGAGATCAGATTAAGCAGAAAAGCTTATGCCTAGATGGAAATAATTGCCTATTCTGTCTTCACTATAGGAAACAAATAATCCTTACATGTTACCCTTCATTCTGACATGTATCTCAGGTGATTTTCTTGTGAGTCATTGTTGTACATTTTTGAGGACAGAAAAGGTGGAATTGCCATTCCACACATGCCATAGAAAAATACAGTTCCATTTTTCCCAGTGTAAAAAATGTGAGAAGTATCTTTAGTTTTTACTGCATGTTTTTTCATCAGTGTGAGCATGAGGGCTTCCTGTTGAACCTTCTCTCTTAATTGCAGCTGGCCAAATTCCGCAGCCTCCTGAGCACTGCTGAAGATGAGGTCGCTTGCTGCTTGCTGCGAAACTATCGGCCTCCCCAGCCTCTAAAGGGACGAGAAGTCAGAAGGAATTGAAGGAGAAAAGCAAGAATGAGCCACCTCTGAAACCAAAGGCTGAATTAATTTTGATAGTTATATACTTTGTGATTTTTTTTTGTGAGTTGTTATAACAAATAGGTGTTGTTTAATTATTGGTTACTATGCAGTCATTTCTCACAGACAAGCATGTCCTGAGTTTCTGTAGTTTCATCAATGATGTCAGCAGGTCCGAATGTGTTTGTGTGCATGGATATGGGAGCATAGAGGTACGGTGTTACATGCACAGAGGGTTATCATGAGGGTTAGATGTGGTGAAGGAGTTGTGTAGAATTTGCCACCAAATTAGGATGGCATATCACTAAGAGGATCCCTTGTATTAAAGCATGTTCTGGGATTATTCCTGTGGTATCTAACATAACATTTAGCTTTTCTATAAGACTTTGTACTGTAGTTCTCATAGGAAAAACATTTCAAGGCTGACATAATTTCATTGCTGACTTCTGTGATATCATACCAAACTTCCTACAAAGAGCAGCAGTGACTAACAGCATTTAGGTAAAACATATCTGTATGATTCTTTTGTTCTGACTGCTTCAGAGCAGTTATGATGTACTGATCAAATATTAAAAAAAAAAAAAGTGAGGATTTGGTGTATTGTGGGATCATGTCAGGTGGATTAGGTATTAGTGAATTCTGCCACATATAGTGGTGAAAATGTCCTTAACCTTGAAAAATGCAAGGTGGAAGGTCACAGAGGGATCTGTCAGTTCATGCCTAAATCCAGTCTGTTGCATCTATGATGAACTATAAGGGACTGTAGTAATATATCCACGTAACATCAAACTCCTACTACTTCAACGAGTACTCAGGAGACTGGGACAGCTCTCGCTTTAGACTGATTCACACAAGACACTGCGAGTTGTGCCTGGAGCACAGCATTACTTGGGTACATAGCATCTCCTAGGTACCTGCTGACGTTCTGCTGACATAGCAGAACTTGGGTGGTTGCATTTCTATTCCAAGACCAAAGATAGCATCTAGAGCCAGCCAAAGAAATCAGAATCAAGTCAATATCTAATAAAAGATGAGTCTGTAATAGTAACTTGAAATGTCTGTCATTATGGATTGACTTGAGCCTGTGTTTCTCTCAGGAGCTTTTGTTATTTGAATGTAATTATTCGTTTCAAGCCAAACTTATTTTTATTATTTTTAATGAACTTGCTGTAGGATGTAGCTTAGTATAGGTAGATTACCTTAAGATTGTGAGAGTTAAATAATGAAAACCAGTAGTACCAGAGAGAAGTGGAAGGTGGTTTCATGGACAGGGACTGTCACCACTCTGTGGAGTACCTTTGACCTCATCTTCCATGACTGCTCTCCATTAATTTGTGTTTTTTTTTTTGTTCTTTTTTTTGTTGTTGTTGTTGTTTTTTTCATAGGTTTTATATGCTGTGCCTCTTGCCAGGTCTTTTTATTTTAGTTGGACAAATATGAGGGAAATTACTGACAGAATTTACTTTATATGCCTTCTTTTAACTGAATAAAATAGATAGTCATAGATATTTTAGCTTAGTTGGAGATAGGTTTATTTTTTATTTTTTTTGGTCCTCTCCTACCCAGAATACAGGTACTATTGCTGCAAGGTCTCTCAGTGCCTTCTGAATGTTTTCTGAAGGAATGAACACAGATAGACTAGGGGAAAAATAAAAGGCATTTGGCAGCAACAGATACAAGTATTAACCAAAAGGGAAAAACCTGCCAGCACTTTTTGTTTCCTGGCATGGGGAGAAGAATGCAGCTGAAAGGACCCCAGGCTGCTACTTTCTGAATAAGGATGTCTGCAAGGTGTGAATGGAGAGAGTGTGAGTGTGTTGTGTGTTTTCACACCCTTTTTTAGATTTAGTGTTGGATCTGATATATTTTGCCAATCATGTAAGTAGCTGCAGAAAATGAATAAAATGTTTATAAATTGCATGAAGGTTATAAAATTTATTTGCCTGAGAAGATAAAGTAACAAGGCTACTGCTTCATATCAGAAATCAAACTTTTACATGTTTTTTATGTATTTAAAAAACAGTGGAGTTGACCAGTGGTTTGATATTTATGAGGATTTTATCAAAATAAAAAAAAATAAATTATGAATGTGTCTTGTATTTTCTAACAAAGACATTAAAGTTTTACTGAGCAGCCTGCAGTTTTTTAACTGCAGATCTAGTTTTGGAAAATACCTGGAAAATGTCATCCCTCCTTTGAAATCTATATTTGGGCAGTCTAGCGTTAGGTATCTTTTTATGTTCCAGCTAAAGTGTTTTTGGCATTGTTAAGACATTCATTCAATTATACTTCTAACTATTTATATAGAGTTATGCAAATAAGTTTTAGAAGACATTATTCATGGTAATTCTAATGTGGGGATGCTATTTTTGCATTAGGCTGACATAGCACAGTTTTACGTCTGGGCTGAAAGCTGGTGACATTTGAAAAGACAAGAAATTCTCAATTGACTGAAATCCATTGGGAACAGCTTCCCAGATTATCTTTCTGCTGTGACTGACAGGTCAGACCTAGTCCTAGCACTGAGCACACTGAGCATACTGGGTTGCATCCCCAGTCACTAACTCAACAGTCAACTTGTAGTACTGAGTCTACCAGACCGCTAGCTGTGTGCTCCCAGGGAGCCAAGTCTCAAGTGTGGGTTCTATGCTATTGTAACATGATTTTAGAGCAGACAATGCTAAAATATGTCATGGCCCCTGACCCCCCCCCCCTTCCTCCCCCAACTGCAGGTTTCTTTGATCAACTAGTTACCCTCTGACACACTTGGATCCTTTATACGAAGAACAATGCAATGCTCAATGACCAAAAAAACATATAGGGCATTTGCTGAAAAGAGTGTCTGTCAAAAGTTGTATACAGCTGGATGACTGGCCACCCATAAACTTATTCTCAGAATTAAATAAATTGTAGTAGATCCTTGGGGTCAACTCTGCTGTTTTTGGCACAGGAGGGAAGCGGTGCACTCTGCTGTTTATAGCCTTTGCAAGTCATGCTTATAATGTCTTTCACATTACACAGGCAGAGTTTAACAACAGCTGATATTTTTCTTTATATTGAAGTAAAAACCTGGGAAGTATGCTGTCTTTCCTTCTGAAGAACAGGGGCCTGAAGATGAAGCAGACAACTGTTTGCTGCCATACACCTACTTGTTCTGTCCCTGCAGAGATTTCCCTCCCCATTGTGTTAACAAACAGGTCTTTGCTGGCCTTCCAGATATGAACTAGGACCTAAAAGAATTCAAAGAACCAATTGTGGGAAAATAAATAAATAAATATATATATATATATATAATAAAAAGTCTTCCAGGTCTTTGGTTTTAAAATAATTTTACTGAAGTAGAACATGGGATATGAATAAAGTAATGTAATAGAAATAGATATATAATACATTTTTAATAGACTTAATAGAGAGGAAAGCCAGGATCCAGATTCTTGTAAACTTTTAGCTAAGTATGAAGCAGACCACTAGAGATGAACCTTGCCTTCAGTTGTTAAAAGTTGCAAACAATTGAGGGACCTATGGCAAGTTGCAGCATTTGTATAAGTGCCAAAAGAATGCTGCTCTAGAGCAGTTTGTTTCTTTTATGATGTATTAAATAGTATAAAAAAGCATTGTGGCAATCATCCCACAAAAATCTGGTAGAATTTTATTTCATACAACTCTCTGCATTAAGATAATCTGCTTGTTTTTCATATTCTTTCCACTGTTTGTACAGATATAACCTAACAGAGTTTTGGTCTATGACTCAATTTCTTAGATACTGTCAAGTCTATACTTTTTATTCATGAGGTTCTTCCTTTATGAAAAGATGGCCTTTTCTGGATGTCTGCAATTTTGGTGAGACAGGTGATAACACTGCAGTGCATAAATAAAACGTTTCTAAATTAGTATTGTGTTTCCAATTTCCATCAGCCTCACCATCATTCATGCAGAGTAAAAGGTTTCACTGTGGTGAACCATTTCCATATGTGATCTTTGTTGACTTCATTTGTGCAGCAGAGTTTGGAGACAGTAGACTTCTCTGAAAGGAGTGTGCCTGACTCTCTTAGGAAAAAGAAGATTCTCTGCTTCCACATAACAGAATTGACATGCTGCAGAGACAATTACTGTGTCAATTCTATTTTATCAAATTTCACCCACATGCTTGTGTAGATACATTTGAATAATTCGAAATGATCCTGACATTTCCGTTTTTCAAATGTAAATCATATGGGTCACATGGAACAAAAAGATGAAATGCACTTTTTGTGAAGATCTGATTTAGATTTTTTACTGTGTCTCTGATTTGAAAATATTTTGAATAAAGCACCACGCCAACATTTTGCTTTTTATTTTTCTCTTGTTTACAATTGCAAAAACAGACTGAAATGTGTTCTCAATTAAATTAAAAACAAAACAAAACAACTTTGGCCTTTTTGAGGAAAACAAAGCACTACAGTATCCTTGCTGATCAAAACATTTTCATTTTTTTTCAGAGAGCCTGGTTTTTGATTTCTGTTTTCCTTTTGTCCTATTCAGACTCCAGCTTCTTATGTATTTTTGATTTCATGAGTAAAACATTTACCTGGAAATCACTAATGGTATAAGCATACAAACTTATGTTTCAAAATTGTTTTAAAATTCCCATTGTTATACCAAAAAAAAAGAGACCCAGGTATGGATAATCAAAAGAATGCTGTGTCCCCAGGTCTGCAGAATCCAAGAAATTGCTGAAGACGTTTTAAATAGTATTTCTGTTACCTGTTTGATTGCAAATATAACCAAGAACAATTTCTTACTGGTATTGTGACATCAAACTAACTGTACAAGAGTTGTAGTACCACGCTATTCAACAACAGATTCTATATTGAAGTCTGTTAAAAATGTTTGCACAGACTAGCCAAAGAACTTCTAGCCTGATGCCCCCAAAAATGATTTCAACATTTCAAAATAGTTTAGCTCATCTTCAAAACTAGTCCATAGAAACTTGATCTGACAAACCACAGAAGCAAAACCCAGAACAAAACGTTTCCTGAATATGTGCTGCAGCAAACTTATTTGAATTAGTTTTGAACTGACTGAAACATAGTAATGGCTGTGTATGGCAAAATCAAAGTAAAACTGTTAATATTTTTTGAGTTGCTGTAACATGGTGTGTGGTATTTTCAGCAAGTATCCTCAGCAAATTCTTGAAATGGTCTCATCTGTATGTACTGCCTGATGGTGTTAATGTAATTACTGTTCCTAAATATAGTTCCTAAAATGTTTAGAAAGAATACTGAACGATATATGTTCTCTCTGTATATACACTTATCTATATATGCTTTATATAATATATACATGTTACATGTGTATCGACACAGAAACCCTATAGGAAGAGCTGGAGATTGACTCTATGACTCTAGAACAGAGCAGCTTCTGTTGAGTGTTATGGCGTTGAGCTGAAACTGGATCGCATCAGCCTCTTGAAATCTACATTTAAGTAGATTTCTAGATTTCTGCCTAGAGAGGCTTCGGTGTTGCTTGTGGAGAGTATCAGGACAGCTACATTCAACAAGCAAGTATGTAAGAATGAAAAACGCACAGTGTTGATGCTATGCTACCTCCACAGAAGCTGTGTCTCCTGAACACTGGGGATGCCCAGCACTCTCATGTACTGGCAAACAGTGCCAATGTTAAAAACAAAACAAAACAAAACAAAAAAAAAAAAAACAAACAAACAAAAAAAACACTCACTTTTGACATGTGCTCTGGAAATATATGGATGATTAATTGAGGAAAGAGGTATTGGGTTTGAAAATACCAATATAGACTAAATTATATTCAATAGTGTAAAATGTTGAGCTGAATGTGAACAACTGAGTGGGGAGCCCTGAAGGAGAAGAAAAACGCTGAAGACAGGAGGAGCATGACCACCAAAAATACTCTTCAGGGAAAGATCTGCTTTGCAGATTGCTCTTGCCGATAGGTGTCACTGTGAATAAAGCGTTGCCTTGGCTGCCACGTGTCCGTGGGCACTGCAGCTCCAGTAGCACCCTGCGGCCTCCAGGCATGGCCTGCGGGCAGGAGGGGAGTGACAGTACCTTGCGGAGTTTGAGGCTTATTTCCGTTCGCAAAAGGGAAAAAGATTAGATTAAAACTAAACGATGACTTTCAGATGAAACCAAAAGCACCATGTGGATTTAAAGGATCATATTTGGGTGAAACTGTACTTAAATGCTCACTTGTTCCTCGTAAGCAGTTACCACATATGCCACATACGCCTCACACCGTACTCCAGAAACAGCCACTATATGATCAAGTTTTTTGTGTTTCCTTCTAGCTGGATTTTATTCCCCCAGGCATCAAAAGAAGTGTATATATGTAATTTGTCTGGACAGGTCAACACTACCAAGCTAGTTCTGTAGGACCACCATGACTTGACTTGGTTGGGCAGTGGCAACCAAAGCAGCTGGGCAGAATGTGGGCAGAAGGTGACACTGCGGCCGCGGCTCTAGGGGCAAGCTCCGTGCAAGGACAAACACATGCAGGAAATACAAATGAGTGCAGATGATTATCCCTGCACAGATTTTGTTTGCAATTGTACCAATGACAGTTCATTTAGAAAATCTGGCCAGCTATTTAAAAAAAGCTTCTGGTTCAGTTTTCTGATTCAGGTAAACTGTGGTGCTACCTTCAGCTGTGGCACAGCTCCCACCTCATTCTCTGAAATTCCAGAAAGCACGTGCCAACCTGTCTCCCCCATTTATGAGACATGTAAGCACCACTTTTAGAGCCCTGGGCATGCTTCTTAGTTCCTATAAGTAAACCTCAAATGAGGATTAGCTGGAAATAGATCTGTATGGTTACGGAAAGATGGAAGCTGTAGGCATGGACAGGACAATAAACAATTGTTCCTTTCTGGGGTGTTATTATCATTATTATTTATTGGATAACTGGCATTTTCACCACTGATCTGTGTTTCATTTTTGGTGGCCGTGTGTGGAGGGTATATACAACCTACATAGCCCCATCTCTGTGTTACTGCAATCAGGAAGTAATCTAGTAATCTAGCCCTGCAACATGGCTACCTAATAGCAGAGTGGGAACACCCAAGATATCGGAGCTGAACAGCACTCGAGAATACCCACTGCTTGTGTGTGATATTGCTTAAATAATGTAGAGGCCTCAAGATTGTGCTTCATTTTTCCCTAGTGACTAGTGAGGGTGTGTTGCATCATGACAGTGTGTTTGGAGATGTTTGTTTGTAGTTTATGACAAAGTAATTCCCTGTATGTTGTGGAGTCGCTTGCACTAAGCTCCTGCTAAAACTCGTTGAAAATTAAGAAAGATCAAAGATTAAACACAAGAATTTTCTTATGTATTCTGCATATGGTAATTGATGCAAAAAGAAAATGTGACTGTCTGAACTTCTTTGTATCAAAATAAAGAAAGATCCACATATTTTTATGGAAAATGTTTATTGCTGCTTATTTGTGTTTTACATGGTGTTGCTTGTACAGATGCACTAGGCTTCTTTTCTCTTAGGGCTTAAGGCTATCTGCAGCCTCTTTGGAGTCAGTAGTCATCCCAGTCTGGGCACCGGGTCAACTATTTAACATGCAAATCTTTGAGTGCTGAGATGTGCTTCACTCCTAGTACTTAGCACTCTTTCCTTGGTAGGCACTGTACAAACATTACCTAATGCTTTTTACTGGCAGTGAGTGTTACTTTTCTTGTTTCTCAGGGGGAAAGTTATCCAGCCAAAGTTTAAAACCACTAACCAAATCAATGGCTAGATAGCTAAAAAGTTTTGTTGTTGTTGTTTTTTTCATATTATTGTTACCATCACTTTTATTTTATTTTCTGGGTTTACACAGAGAGGAACAATATCACACACACGATGTAAATACTATCCAGTTACAGAAGTGAAGTGTTCAAGTTGAAAGCAGTGTAGCAGATGCCTCCTGATGGACTCCTTCAAAGCCTTCAGAGAAAAAAATCAAGCATGTCTGCTGTGCTTTGCAGCAGAACTTAACAGCTATGCCTATCATGTTAAATAAAAACTAGGGCCCATTTTCTGCTCCTGGAAAAAAGGCATGTGCAGATGAACATTCCTGGGTATCTTCCTCTGTATGGTCTGTTGGGAACATTGACTCCACCACGTCTGGGCTCTCTCACAGAGCGCTGTAGCTGACATTTTCCAAAACTGTGCTGAGGAGCTTCCTAGCAATAGTTAACCATGGCCAAATCATGTCCCTCTCTAGTTGCTCATATGAAGGGCCATGGCTAACATTTCTGGTGTTTGTTAGGAGTGCCCTGCACAGCTCTGCCACTTGGGACTTAACCAGTGGCCTCTTTCCTTTCTGAGTCCTCGTGGAGTACCTGTGTGACAACTTGTCCCCACTCAGTCTGGATATTTAACTCTCTGTCAGCTGGCTGCTTCATGGGCACCACTGCACACAGCATTCCAGCACATTCCAGTCTCGTAAAAAAGAGAGTCAGGCATATGCTTTTTGGAATTCTTATTGGATTTAGCCACCAGCAGTCAGCCCAGGTTTCATTTTAGGTGCCAAAATGCGTCTTCAAAATCCTGTTGTAAGTCTTTCTTGTGCTTCTCCTTACTTGTGAAATTTCTGTTAATGCTTGTTCTGCTTATAAGTCTGTTGTCTTTCAGCAGAAATTTAAAGTTTTTTGTGGCTTTTGTGTCACAAAAGCCAGCACATAAATGAGTGTTGATTTAACTATATGAACAGCCACCATCTTCATTAGGTGTGCAGTCAGACTAAAACCAGATGGTCCTGCAGTCAAAGCCTGCAGTCAAAGTGTGCGGGTGAGATTAAGAAAGATGAGAGCAATTACAAATTGGGTACCCTCTTCTTTCTCTATGAAGAAAGAGGGAGCCTTCCTGTTCACAGAAAGCCTGGAAACCTGGATGTGTGAGACATGACTTCAGGTCAGGGGCAGATCATATATTTGTCTCATGGAGAGCGATGGAAGGTGTTTTTGGAAAGCTGTTTTTGGAAAGCTGTGTTTTAATGGTAGGTCTGAACTAGGAGGCTGAGCCACCTCCAGCATGGGAGCTCTAAGCAGAATCCCTGTTCTCTTCCTAACATCACACCATTTTTCTTTGTAGCTTTGCAGTAGTCACATCAAGTCAGTATTTTCAAACTAGTACTTAACTCCTTGTTTAGACATTTAAAAACCAGGTTTTAATTTCCATGATATACTGACTACCTAAGAAATCTCCTACTTAATGGTAGCTCTATCCCTGTAGCAATACGGGTCACTTTTTTTGTTATGCTTACAGATTTCAAAGCATAACCTTTGGGAACAATGGTTTGGTAGTTGCTCAATCTTATCATTTGTCTAACCACGCCATTGGAGTAATTGGATCCCACTATTCTTGGAGATCTACAGAACATGAATATAGATACTGTGTATGTCATGGCCTTGACCACAATTAGGTTTTAATATTTACTATTTTATACTTACAGCATTGTTATATTGAAGCATTTATTTGAATTCAGTCTATGTTCTTTTCACAACTTGTACTATTACAGAAATGAGATTTCAGACTGGCCTATAGCTTGATCTCCTGTACATAAGTGTCTGGTCTTCAACTGCTTGAGCCAAACATCTGTTCTTCACCTCCCTCTCATCAATCAAATATGCTTGAATGAGTTAAAATGTCACTTGAAGAAAGAAATACACATACAACAAATACTTGGAAGGAAGGCTAAGGGATCAGAGGATAGGTCAGCAATGTTCATACCAGGGAAAACTAGGAGGCCAGAAGCAGGGTACAATGAGTGAAATAGGAAACAATTCTGTAGGTCTTGGCAAAGCTTTCATTTGCAATAATTATATAAAGCTGTCTGGAGGCTTTCTCTGGAGCCTTTCTTTCCCTTCACCAAATGATGAAATAATCCAAGTTACAAACTTCGCAGTGGGACATGTAATGGAAATGCAAAATGCATTGTTCGCTAGCAGCCTTGTAAAGTCTTGCCTAATCCTACAGGGCTTGTTTAAGGGCTGAAAGCACTCTGAATAGTAGAAGGAGAGTGACCATTTCAGGCATTTCACTTGCATTTCTCTCTCTCTCTCTCTCTCTCTCTGTCTCTTTTTTTTTTTTTTTTTTTTTAGATAGAAGACATGATGGCTACATTGGACCTTGCCTCAAGCAAATGTTGCCATGGCAGAAATGTCCTGTATGGTACCATGAAAATAATTAAAAAATAAGTGTTTGTTTTTGTTATGGGATATTAGACCACACATCACAGCAGTGCAAATCCATAGAAGACTACTTCTTTGGTGAAAGAAGGAGGGGAAGTTCCCTAGAGGACTGCAGGGAAGCCAAATTCTTTGCACAGGTGCAGCTGTGAATATCTCTTTCTCGGTCTTCCTCATGAGAAACCTCTCCATAAGACAGTAGTGGTCCTATTGCATCAGTTACTCATGGTTCTTGGTGCCACTGCTGCCAGATCTGATCTAACACATTTTCCAAGGGTAAATCTAAATATTTCCTGACAGCACATTGGTGGTGTGCCAAGGTTAGCATCTCCTTATCATGAGGAAGCAGTTTGCTTGTAAGGGGTGGTCCAGGTGACCAGATTGCCCCAACCCTCCAGCTGAAGGAGCAAGTTTACAACAGGACAGGAGAGAATATATTCAGAGGTTCCATTTATTAAAAAATTGGCAGTGGGTGATTTGCTCTTTCATATTGATCCATGTTATTACATTTGTCTGGTAACCGAATGTCCCAGAGAGAGATGGGGTTTTATTGCATGAGATTTTGTCCTGCCAGACACTATTTTTCTAGTCTTTCAGCCTCATTCACTGCTTTATCCTATACAGCTTTAATCAACATGAGCTTTGCTACAGATTTCAGTGAGAATAAGAGCAGTCCGAGTCACAGCTTTGACAGCCTCTATTAGCTTCTGTTGAACCATCTTATCTAGATACTTGAGAGCAAAGCATGCATTTGGAAAAAGGATGTAGGAAACACTGAAATAAATTATATCAATTAGGCAAAGCAGTGTAAGTGTAGAGCTTTACCTCCTCTGGGGCAGCTGCCTGTGTGCTGGGGGGGAACCAGCTTGCCACAAACACTGTCCAGCATTAGATGCCAAAAATGAAGGTGCGCTGTCTCAAAAAAGCACATCCTCATGCTGCCAGGATTCCTGTGCAGAGCTAGTGTTTTTGTGACTAAAAGGTCAAAAATACTGTTTAGGAAACTGCCTTGTCTAACACTGGCAACATTGTGCTTATCTACACAGGGGTGAGCCCAGTGGCCAGCAGCCTTGTCCATGGCTGAATTCAGCCACATGTCTGCAGCCAGGGCCTGGATAGGGCCATGCAGAGATAAGCCACGGGCCTGTCCCTCAGGCCATGCTCTGTGGCCCCATTTCGGAGGAATCACACTGCTTCCCCTGCTGTATTCAGTTACGGACGTGTCACTCCAGCAGCTGTCACCCCCCTGGGTGACACACTCTGAGGGCCGCTGGGCCTGTGACACATTCGGTCTCCCCTCTGCCATTCCTTGGGGTTTCTCCTGCTTGGGTGGCATTGGCTTCAATTCACAGGGCTCCCGAGGAGGGGTGAACACTGTTCGAAGATTCCAGCCCCTCGATTTCCCAGATTTATCCAAATGCCAGCGGTAGTGCTTCACAGACAAAATAGGAAGTGAATGTAACGGGCATACAGCGGGGATCAGGTGGAGATAGTTTTGCAGTGAGGGAAGCGACCATTTTGGGTTGCATGCACTGAAAGCACTGCGGCTGTTGCTGGTTTTGCAGTAGCACAGGCGTCTCCAGACCCCTTGGGATGTGGGAGCCCCACAGCAGCACCACTGCTTGCATGCCCTCTGGGGATACCTTGGTGACAAAGGGGTCCCTTGAGGCAGCAGGTGCCTTGTTGTCACCCTTCAGCACCCTTCTTAAGGAACCTCAGACCATTGGCTGGCCTAGCACTGTATCCAATAGCTCTTAAAGAAATTAGTCACGGTATACTGTATGGGCATGAACATCACCCTGTAGGTGCATTTTTACTACAGATACGCTGTTTTAGGTGACTTAGGTCTTGCTATACTATGGTGAAGTTTTTGGTATAATTTTGTTTGCTGATTTTAAAGTGTTTATGGTTCTATCTCTCAGTTACCTCATAGAACTGGAAAAGACAAAATGCCTACAGATTAAGCAGTTAAAATAAATGCTTTTTATTTGAGCTCTGTGCCAATACAATATAAAACAAAACAAAAACAAACATAGGTAGCAATGCATTATGAATACTTGTGGCATTTTTTCAGCTAATGTTTCCACTACCCAATGTTGTTGTTAGCTGCCTCCACACTCTGTGTTTCATATCCTGTGCTGTTGGGCTTGCTTAGCAGTACAGTTCCTGCACTATTGTATCTTGTATAGCGTGGATTAGAGCTGTGGAAGATTCCCCATAAGACAAGGTCTTACTTAGGCCTCCTTAGACTATCACATCTACAAAGTTTTATCAGTTCCCTCAACATGAAGGAAAAGTTGAACTAGGAAAGCCTTTCTAAAGAAAAAAAATGAATACGGAACAGTAATCATTCCAATTTTGTCTTATAAACTCAAAAAAGGAGTCCTAGTTAACATGCCTGACAGAGTTCAAGATGAAAGGTGTTGCTGGAGCCTGACCTGAAGCCTGTTCTGCTGATCAGATGTGAAATGCTAAATGGAACTACTGTTTCACAGCTGTAGAGCTATGAGGGAACTTTATTTTAGCAGAGGAGATGCTTAGCAGAAGTTCTTCAGAAGAGTTGTTTAAGTGGTAGCTTGCCATTTACTTGTGTTTGGGATTGTGAGTGATTTACTGTAGAGTTTGGCTATGATGCACTGCACAGATATTAATATTTTTATGTATGGATAAAATATTGAACAGCAAATAAGAAAATGATTAATTCTGGTAAAAAAAAAAAAAAAAAAAAAAAAAAGAGAGAGAGAAAATGTTATTCTTAAAAGAAGATTTAAACTATTTATGTTTTTCTATGTAGTTTTATTAAATCTTTAACACTGAGAAATCATCCATTCAAACTACTGCACTAAGTAATTTTCCTTTCCCTCTTTTATATTGACAGCAGGTATCAGTAGTTGTCAACAGAGTGATAGTTTTATGTCTTAAAATATAATCCTGTTTGAATTTTGTTCTCTTTCTTTGTTCTAAAGATAAGACAGCTCTGCTTCACTGGTAGTCAAAGTCTAGAGATACTATGAAATGAGTTTGCCTTTCCTTGATCAAATCAAGGACATTTCCGTTGCCTTACAGTTTCATAGACTATGAATTGCTTATTCATTTTCTTGGTTGTCGTAAGTAGATCCATTTGATTTTCACAGTTGTTCCTACTTAATATTTTCACATGTATTTTATTAAAGTAATTTTCCAGAGGAGTTGCACAAAAAGAAATAGGGTGTAGTCATTTATGTTGGAGATGAGCTTGAGATGAACCAGTAGATCCAGCTGCCCACCTTCTGTCACCCTTCTTCACATGTGCAAATGTCTCCAACTGATCGAAACCACAGGTCTCATGCCCATGCTGAACCTGAGAAATTGCAAGATACAGCTTCAGAACACCTGTGAAAGAGCTTTTATAGAGAATCTGAACAAAACATCTCCTTTTATCTCTGCCTAATAGATTTGTTTCAATTTCTTAAATGTATGCCCGTTGTGATCATTTTGTGAAGTTTATTAATTTTTTGTTATCATGAGGAAAACACCTCCTCTGAAACCAGTCCAACAGATCAGGCGGTGTTTCTACCCTTGCTTTTCCCAGAAGCATTTTTTTTTGAGAACTGAGAGCAATGAAAATTATTATCTTCCTGTTCACAGATAATATTAACATAGCTTAATGAAGGTACTTCATTATTTCAGTTAAATAACATTCAAGTTGCATAACAGAGCTACCTGGAAACCTAATTTCTATTCTAGTGCTTCATGTTGTTCCTTGCAGAGTCTGACCTTATCTTGTTCAGAGCTTTGCCACCGCTGGCTATTAAATAATTCAGTTGTCACTGTGGAGCCCTTTGCAAAGCTGGGTGCTGCTCTCCTTGAGAAACAGTGAACCTGATGGTGCTTTATTTTTACATGGCCATATGTGTGTGCATATATGTAATTCTTCATTAGATGCTGCAGGTGGAATAAAACAGTAATTATTGCATAATTTCTTTGAAAACAATGATAGCACAGCACTGGTACAATACTGTTCATTTCAAGGTGCTTTATTTATTAATTTAATTTCAATTAAGTGTATATCACGTAAACTGGAAAAAGAAACCAGTTTTATTAGCTAAAACAATAACCATTAGTAATTGCCATTAACAGAAGCAATTTAATTGAAAAAAAAAAAAGCAACAAACAAACAAAAAAATTACATCTGATACGGTTGCGTACACTCTCCTTGTGCAATGCTGAGTACCAATTAATTTCACTCTCAACATTTACTTTGCTTCTTATCACCATGGTTTACTTAGCACATCAGAAGGAATGTGAAGATAAATTAAAAATTATAAAGTTAATTTCACGCATTAAAAATTAAAGTACATTTCATGCATTAAAACGCATTAGTTTCCTCTTACAAAAACAGTATAGATTAATTTCAGTAAAAACACTAGCCTAATGGTACAATGAATTACAACAGCTCCTGGCAGGACAGCAATATTGCAGTTAAGAACATGAATGTTTTCATTTCTCTGGTAGATTTTTCCATGGCCCTTTTTATAGACGTGGTGCTTTTGACGAATAGGCTGTTCTCCAGGTTTGCTTTGGTCGACTGGAATTAGCCTCTCAGCACTCTGCCTTTCAGCGACGGGGTTGCCAGTGATTGCTCAGTATGGGAAAAGGTATTTCCCCTTCAGCAAAAGGCAGGATTGTGGGGAACTGGGCCAGCTAAATGCCATGAGGAATGAGAGAATGTATGCAGCTTTGTGCTTTTATACTGCACATCAGAAAGAACTTGTTATAGTTCCCAATTACCTTTTTATTTTTAAAAAATAAATAAAGCTTCATTATATTGAATTAATCCAGTGGTGAACAAAAATTATGCTGCTACACACTGGAATGAGTGATTTGGGTATTCTATTCACCCCTATGCTGAGTTACCACAGAAACATTCAAACACTGCTGCCACTGTGCTGTCCCCTATGTAAAAAGGTTTGATAAGTTACAAATATTGCTGGTTATGAAAGTAAAAAACAACACCTTCAAACTAATTCAACATTTCTTTTTTTCAAAGCCAGGTCAGATATGGCTTTGGGCAATCTGATCTGGTGGGAGGTGTCCCTGCCTGTGACAGGGGAGTTGGCAATAGGTGGTCTTTAAGGTCGCCTCCAACCCAAACCATTCGGTGATTCTATGATTCTTTAAACGTCGCTTTTTATGTCTAGTTATTTGTACTCAACTTGTGTCCTGTACCCATTGAGTAGCTCAATTAATAAAACCTTCTATGAGTAATAAGGATCATAGATAAGGATCATATCGAAATATACCAAATATATTTTTACATGCTTGCTTTTTATTTTCAAAGATTCAAAGTACTTAACTAGCCTTACCTGGAGAGATAATTCAAACACCTTTGGCAAGATAGGTGGCAGTAATTTAACACAGTTTCATAAGAGTTTAGAGCAGAATGAATACTTTATTCAGTAAGGCTAGTGAGGGAGTTTTAGCTTGTCTGACAGTGTTAGGAAATGGTAAGCAGCCAGTGCAGCTCCTAAACACCTTATAGCACTG